>NC_036867.1:33982144-33995197 GCF_002910315.2 Salvelinus sp. IW2-2015 | reverse complement strand
GAGGCGTCACTGAGGCCATCCAGAACTTCAGCTTTCCGCAGTCAGGAGGACCTCATGGAGCCGGGCAGAGGCAAGAGAGAGGACACGGGTGAGGGCTTGGGCAATTCCTACTATTCCCACTCCCTCCCCCTCATTGATTTAAAAGATTTGATTGTTAGAATGGACTAGAGGAGGTGACTTCAAACCAGCCTTCCTTTTAAATCCAGAGGGGGGATTGAACAAGTGGACTTGTTTGGCAGCTGTTCTCTGGTCAATATTTTATATTTTCTCTAGAATGGACATGAACATACATTTAGTTATTTTTATAAAACTGTATGGTTGTTATGTTACGTTTATCAAATAGTCTTGTTTCTCCTCAGCCGGTGTTTGGAACAGCATCACACTCTGGTGTTGATGTGGTGGAGGGCCCGGGGGTCGCACGGCCCTGGACAACAAGACCTCCCTACTCAACACGCCCCTCCCCCGTTCCTTCTCCGGCCCCCGGGCCGCGACTACAACCCCTACAACTACTCTGACACCATCAGCGCCTACGACAAGGCTGCCCTGAGAGAGACGGTGTACGAGGACGACGTGGAGCAGCTTCGAGATGGTGAGGCTGTCTCAAGAGTCTGAAATGGCACCCTATTCCTATATAAGTGCAATACTTTTGACCACCCTATTCCTTTCATAGCTCTGGTCAAAAGTAGTGAGCTATATAGGGAATAGGGTGCCATTTTGGATTGACATAATACATTTAAGCAATAAGGCCCAGGTGTGGTATATAACATAAACACCTGAGGTGCCTTATTTCTGTTATAAACTGGTTACCAATGTAATTAGAGCTGTAAAAATACATGTTTTGTCATACCGTGGTATACGGTTGTCAGCCAATAAGCTATATATTAACTGTAAGGGAGACCCTCTCCTCGCAGGCCGCCAAGAGTGTGGTGGAGAAAACAAGATGCTGCACACCAAGAACAGTTCCCCTGCGGAGCAGCTGGGACTGGTGATTGACTGAATTCATTTGACAACAATTTCTATGTTTACTATAGCCTACGTAATAACACTTTGAAGTCACGGACATGGAGGTCCTATTAAATTCATTT
This sequence comes from Salvelinus sp. IW2-2015, assembly GCF_002910315.2. Classification (NCBI taxonomy): domain Eukaryota; kingdom Metazoa; phylum Chordata; class Actinopteri; order Salmoniformes; family Salmonidae; genus Salvelinus; species Salvelinus sp. IW2-2015. The sequence continues at coordinate 33,994,112 of NC_036867.1, read as the reverse complement.
AGTGATCTATATGTAATTCTATGGTCACTGACTAATATATATTGTGGTCGTTGAAAGGTGGCTGAGCTGCTGAAGGAGCTGTCTAGCCCCAGTGAGAGGCCAGAGGAGAGGAGGGGAGCCCTGGTGGAGCTGCTGAAGATAGCCCGGGAGGACAGCCTGGCCGTGTGGGGGAAACTTCAAAACCATGCTGCTCCTGCTGCTGGAGACTCTGTCAGACCAAGATGTAGGGACTCTGGATGAATGGATAAATGGATGGAGAGAGAGATAGAAAAATACTTTAAAAACAAAGTTAACTCTGTTTTAGGAGCAATGCCACAATCTGATGCTTGAATCCACTGTCTTCCTTTGCCTGTCTCTGAGCATGTCGTGTCCTTTTCCCCCAACCTGCAGCACACCATCCGGGCACTGGCGCTACGAGTGCTGAAGGAGATCTTACGCAACCAGCGGCCCGCTTCAAGAACTACGCAGAACTCACCATCATGAAGACCCTGGAGCTACACAAAGACTCCCATAAGAGAGGTAAGCTCTCACTGGCTCTCTCCGTCTATGAGGCTCTGCTTTAGAGGTCACGCTACACTTCTTGAGTTAATAGCTTTCAAACTCTGTGATGATGTGTTAGTTTTTTATGGGTTAACAGCACTTGAAATTAATTATGGAAAGACTGTCGGGATGAAGTGTAGTCTTGCCTGTTGATGTACAGTACCAGTCAAAAGATTGGACACACCTACTAATTTAAGGTTTTTCTTTATTTTTCCTATTTTCTACATTGTAGAATATAGTGAAGACATCAAAACTTTGAAATAACACATATGGAATCATGTAGTATTCCATATGTGTTATTTCATAGTTTTGATGTCTTCAGTATTATTCTAACATGTAGAAAATAGTAAAAATAAAGAAAAACCCTTGAATGAGTAGGTGTCCAAACTTTTGACTGGTACTGTACATGTACCCTTCTCTGCCAATAAACCAAAATGAACACATTCCATGATCAACCATTTCACCCTCCTCACTCTACCCTTCCCTCTCTACCCAGGTTGTGCGGGCAGCAGAGGAGTCAGCCTCCACCCTGGCTGGCTCCATCCACCCAGAACAGTGTATCAAGGTGCTGTGTCCCATCGTCCAGACAGCTGACTACCCCATCAACCTGGCTTCCATCAAGATGCAGACCAAGGTGATAGAACGCATCACCAAGGAGTCCCTCCACCAGCTGCTGCCTGACATCATACCAGGACTACTGCAGGTAAAAATGGCTTTATAGGTCAAGTTGAGTGATTGGTTAGTCCATTGGTTGATTTATTGATGTACTTACTGATTAGTTGAGGGAAGCACTTGAAATGTATTCTATTTTAAATCGAAGCGCTGAGAAATGTTCTACTTTAAATAGAAGCACTTGATATGTATCCTTTATTAGAAGCCTTGAATGATCTACTTTAAATAGAAGCACTTGAAAGTACTACTTCAATAGAAGCACTTGAAATGTATCACTTTATAAGAAAGCATTGTGTCTACTTTAAATAAAGCACTTGTATGTATCTACTTAAAAGAAGCACTTGAAATGTATCTACTTCAATAGAACACTTGAAATGTATCTACTTTAAAATGAAGCACTTGAAATGGATCTACTTTAAATAGAAGCACTTGAAATGGACTCTATTAATATGAGACTGATTGTATCTAGTTTAAATAAGAGGCACTGAATGGATCTACTTTAAATAGAAGCACTTGAAATGGATCTACGTTTAAATAGAAAGACTTGAAATGGATCTACTTTTAAATAGTAAGCACTTGAAGATGAGGATCCTTTAAATAGAGCATTGATGGTCTACTTTAATAGAAGCGCTTGAAATGGATCTATTTAAATAGAAGCGCTTGAAATGGATACTTTAATAGAAGAACTTGATAATGTATATTTAATAGAGCACTTGGTTTACTATCTTCCAATAAACGTGTTTGATGCTTGGGGTTTAGTTACATAAGATAAGGACTTTCTGTCCTTGGGATTATGCCACACTGTCTAGACACTGAGTATATACAAAACAAACAAGGACACCTGCTCTTTCCATGATATAGACTGACCAGGTGAATGCTATGATCCCTTATTGATGTCACCTGTTGAATCCACTTCAATCAGTGTAGAAGAAGGGTAGGAGACAGGTTATAGAAGGAATGTTAAGCCTTGAGACATGGATTGTGTATGTGTGCCATTCAGAGGGTGAATGGGCAAGTCAAAATATTGAAGTGCCTTTGAACAGGGTACGGTGCACCGGTTTGTGTCAAGAACTGCAACGCTGCTGGGTTTTTCACACTCGACAGTTTGGTGTTCCTAATGTTTGCTGTACTCGGTGTATGTCTAATATTGTTCTGATGTCTCTCTGTGTACAGGGGTATGACAACACAGAGAGCAGTGTGAGGAAGGCCAGTGTGTTCTGTCTGGTGGCTGTCTACTCTGTCATCGGTGAAGAGTTGAAGCCCTACCTGGCCCAGCTCACAGGAAGCAAGGTACACTACCGTCTCATCTCAGCACCCTGTCTGGGTCGGTCTCAAATGGCACCCTATTCCCTACGTAGTGCACTAGGAAATAGGGTGCCATTTCCTACGTAGTGCACTAGGAAATAGAGTGCCATTTGGGATGCAGAAAATGTCTTTAATTCCCTTCTCTTTTTTTCAAGATCTATTGGTTGCAGAATGTTTTTCAATGTCTTGAAACGGTGTGCATTCAGCGTCTTTACTATCCCACCAGATGAAGCTGCTGAACTTGTACATAAAGAGAGCCCAGACGTCCACCAGCAACAGCAGCAGCTCTTCAGACATCTCCTCATACTAATGAACGTGGCCCTCCGGCATCATCCATGTGTGTGTGCAGGTACATACAGTACAGGGTTATGTTCATAAGGCACCAAACGGTGCAAAACGGAATGAAACAGGAAGGGACTACCTGGACTACTGGTCCAATAAGAAACACTAATTTTCTTTTCTTTTCACCGTTTTTAAATATTTTCCATAGRGTGCCCTAATGAACGTGACCCAGATAGGGAAACGGTTGTGCCTCAATCTTTCTTTCCAGACCTCCTTGTGGTTTTAATGTATTCTAATAAAGGCTGTAGGCTGTTCCTTGTTGGGAAACCCTATGCCTGTTGCAATCAGTATTTTATTTCCTTCCGTTTTGTTGTCTTGTAAATACTTTTATTCCACGTTTTAAGATACGAATGCGACACTACTTCAGACCCAGTCGAATGAATGTATAGAGCTTTGAATGAAACCTGAGTCCTTTACAAACCGTCTGAAAGGTTTTAATGTTGATGGAAGCAGAGTGTCGCCCTGCACACGATTGCCTCTGTTCCTTCTCGCAATGGACAGATAGGCTTATTTGGAACCGTGCTGTTTGTAAAGGGGCAGTTTAAAAATGGCGATTTCGATAGTAATTGTTCTGTAGTATTTGCCGTCTGAAGAATTTGTTCTTAGTGACGATGCTATGTTTTTAAGCCTGTATTTTTAAAGAATAATCCTTGTGAAGCGGTAGAATTTCTTAGTGAGAATCTATAAAAAATAAAAAATAAACGTTCATTTCCATTAGTGGGAGAAGATCATTTGGCTGGCCAATGATTAGTACATGTAGTGAAAAGCTGTGTTGTATAAGCCTCTGTAAACTGCCTGTGTGTGTAACACCTGTGTTTCGACTGTGTGGTTTGGACCCAACTACTGGTGAAGGAATGTTTTCCCTTGTCACAAGGATTACAATCTCACCTTTCATACATTATTATGGAAGGGGAGTTATTGGTTGAGTTGGTGGAGTTTGAGTCTGCTGTTTTTTGTMCTTTAACATTCGGGCACGTTGTAATGAGTCAAAACTACTGGGATCTGAAGTATTCTAGAGTCCTAGAATTCTAGAGTCCTAGAATTTTCAAATGTGAAATATTTTGTCTAAAATCGAAATATGGGCAGTACCTATTCGTCACATAGTAGAAAGACCTTGACAATCTGACGTATTAGTCGATAATCTAAGGACATTTTAAGTGCCAGTGCAATTATTATAATTTTTTTTACAATTTAAAGACAGGGAAAAAATATGTCTTTTGAATTGAATCCAGCAATAATGAATTAGTTACAAAAAATCCAACTACTTGGATAAACGTCTTTGTCAAAGCACTGTAAATGACCATTGTAAGTTAACCATCCTTGTTTGAAATGTATAGATGTCATTTTTATGCGCACCTATGAAATGTTACTGCTGCTTTAGAAATACTAATCATGGCGTTAAACCTAATGTATTTTACTCTCCTTATTATGAATGTTAAAGGTACAGTTGTTTCGGTTAGAACAAGAATTCAGAGTTTGGGTCAATTCCATTTCAATTCAGTCCATTCAGAAATTCCAATTCCCAATTTTCCTCAATGCTTGTCTATGGGGATAAAAATGAAATTGGAATTTCAGTTTACTTCCTGATTTGATTGAAAGGAATTGAGCCCAACCCTGTTAAAAGTTCCAGATAAAGGTGGCGTGTTACTGAGAACACTATCGGGCCTTACTGTTTCTGTAGTACAGTTTCACTACATTGACTGCTAAATGTACTGTAACAGTGCACAATGTTTCTGTTTTCTCAAATGTGAGAACTCATAGCAATTTAATCAGCTATAGCTATGACCAAGTCCAAAATGTTGTCAAATACAAACACAGTATTTCTTTTGTTAGACCTGCCTGTTGCAATTGAATCAAAAATGAAACTCAAAATGAGTGTTTTTGTACAGTACTTTTAATCATTGATTCACAGACTTGTTATAAAAAGAGAGTCAGAGAGAGACCTCATTTGCATGTGAGGGAACATGCAATATTATACCCAGCAACCTCAATGATTAACTAACATTCCCAACTCTGACTTTATGTTGAAGAAACATTGCTTCTAATCTATGAATGTCTGGTCAGCTTGTATTATATAACACACACACACACTATTGATATCCATCACAGCTACCAAGCTAGGGCTGATTTAACAGACCAAACATTGTATACTATACTGTAACTGTATGCTGTGTGCACACGTTGGCCTGTATCAAAAACCAAACCCTATTATCCTCAAGCCATGTATCTTGAGCGTGTATTTGCTTGTGCCTTGTTTTTTTACAGTACACCTGGCAATATTAATCCATACCAATAGCTTCTGAATACTGCTTTTGAATTGTTCTTTTTGCCCCCATTTTGAAATACTGTATTATATGTCATGAATTATACAGGAAATGTGTTGCGTTGAAGACCAAGGTTATGTCCCAAGTGGCACCCTATTCCCTACCCAGTGCCCTACTTTTGACCAGAGCCTTATGGGACCCGGTCAAAAGTAGTGCCCTATATAGGGCAATAGGTTCCATTTGGGATGCATCCCAAGGCTGCTGTAAATAAAGCCAATAGTTTAATGGCAGTATTTTCCACAGATGTAATATTGGCTTGGCTGTTCTATTCCTTGTGAACCATTTACAATGCACGCTTCTTTTGTTTAGCTTCAGTCATTGTTTTATCCCTCCCGTACCTATATTTATATACCGTCTGTTATATTTTCTGTGTATTATGACTGTACATATTTCATGTTTTGTTCACTTCTTTCACCCTTGATAGAATTTGTTGAAATTGAAACTTGAAATAAACCAACATCAGTCCCTGTCCGACGCATGTAATCACATATGTTGTATATTTGAAGTATAAATTGAGAGCAGATATACAGTATCTTCTCAAGAATGTGGGAGAAAAAATCTCCTGCAGGACATGGGAATAGCAGCAGATGGCGCTCTTTGCATTTTCTTGAGAGTAAAAGCATCCTCTGTGTATTTTTTTAWTTTTTTTTATATATATATAATTTTGGCTGCGAAAGTAGGCTACCACCGTCCTCCGCCCTCTCTGCTTCTAACCGCTTTCCTTCCATTGAAAATGAATGGGAAGCGGCGTTTCACTGCGCGGCACCGCGTGCTAGTGTACACGGCATTAGAGGAGGCAAACTGAAAGTTGAATTGAACAGTTATTAGTTGTCCTGCTGCTCTTATGGGCTCACAGGTGCACCGTAGCCTTCCCCAATCAGGGGTAGGATAGAGGGCACAGGCCATTACACTTAAGATGTGGTGAATCAGCAATGAGACCGCAGACTCTCATTTGTCACTGCAGCATCCTTGGGTTGTGTGCGCTCTCCAGTCATCTGAAGACTCCAATAAAGAGTGGAAAAACACTATCGCCACCTGCATCATTAGTGATAAAAAAAGAAAGTGTTAGTAGTCTGGCCAGCTTTGAAGTGGATTCCCTGTATTGTTTGTTACAATCAGCAGCATATGATTAAATTAACATTGGGGCAAATGTGTGACCACTGAGACATCCAGGTTTTACAAGCTTTAACTAGGCATTAATCTTTGAACTCTTCTGGATCACCCAAGACTCCAAAAGGTCCTTTTCAATTCGAGATCAAAAGCTGAAGGAGAAACGGTGCAGTAGCTACAGTGCATGGCCCGTCAGGCAGCTACCTAGTCTCCACCGTCCTTAATACCCTAAAACAGTCTCATTAAGGCCGGTATCTCTCTGCGGTGGCCGCGTCTCATCTCCGACACGCCACCACCAAGGTCTGCTCTACTCGGCTCTATTAGTATTCACACGCTGTTGAAAATTAATTTTATTAAAGCCCCCTCCATTTCCACTGCCCTGGCCAACCCCCCTTCTGTTTAAAGATCTTTATGGTGTATGATTAGCACACATTTCCCCAAGCAMGCAGGGGAGTGGCGGCTGGGTCGGGAGGTCGCCATAATGAAAGAAAACAACTTCATTGTGAGATGACTAGGKCATAAATCATCGGCCATTTTCTATAAATCACGGCAGATGGCAGGGAGCGGTGTGGGGACTCATGGGAGCTCGTATGCCCCTGTGCATGATGGGAATGGTGGTAGCATTACCGTGGCAGCAGACGCTGGCAGACTAAGAGGTCAGTGAGGAGAGGAAGACAGTGAGGCAGTGGGGGAGAGAGGAGAGGTTTTCTTCTTGTGGCCCATGTTGTGTGTGTGTGTGACTGCACTTCCGTACCTGCCTGATGAGAGGCAGCAGGACCCCGGAGGTCTCGGTAACAGCACCTCTCCAGGCTGCCCTCCGTTTAAGGTGTCTAATCTGCCTGTTTAATATGGAAGGGCCCTCATCAGGCCCRTGGCTTAGTCCCCCAGCTGTAGAGAGCAGAGCAGCACCAGTGTCAAACTGACACCTAGATGTCTGCTGATCTGGGAATCCAGGAGGTGAATTTCTCTGTTTTATTATACAGAAACTGGAACAAAGTAGGATTCAGGGATTGATGTGATATTCAGTGTTTTAAGCAGTCTGAACACACCACYTTTCATGTCCTTTCAAGCCAGCAGAGAGCCACTTCTAGTTAAAAGGATGTTCCGCAGAAAATAATTCAATCTGACATTATTTATAAAAAAATAAATAATAATAATAATAGAACACCTTACAAACAGTCTACTTCAACGCCTGTTATGATTTGTATCCCTTCTGAAGATGTCTGATTTGAAATATACAGTACCAGTCAAAGGTTTGGACACCTACTCATTTAAGGGTTTTTCTTTATTTTTACAATTTTCTACATTGTAGAATAATACTGAAGACATCAAAACGAGGAAATAACACATATGGAATCATGTAGTAACCAAAAAAGTGTTAAACAAATCAAAATATATTTTATAGTTTTATTTAAAAAAAAAAGAGAGAAAAAAAGAAAGAGAAACTCTTGAATGAGTCGGTGTGTAAACTTTTGACTGGTACTGTATATGTTTTTAAAGAAGTAATTAAATTACACTGTAATTAAACTATAATCAGTCTACACACTGTATGTACAGTATGGTAAAGATCTTAAAGGTGTTCTGTCAAATTGGTTGAGTTAAAACTGTTCCATGTGTGTCCACTAGAGGGAGCTTAAGGGCTGCTAAATTGAGCTAGACACTTCAACCTGTTGAACATGCATTCTACAATGGATCAACACCATTTCATATGTAGGCTATATAATGTTTTTGTTATTCTGTCTGTATAATGTTCTCTCAACTTACAGTAAGCACTTCAAAGTAGATATATGTTATCATTTAGGATGTATATATTCATATAAAAATAATTTGTTTAGTATTTTTCATGTCGAAAATATTATTTTATCAAATGAAATTGGTAAAGCTGCCAAAAATGTATTTTTGCGAAGCAGCAGAACAAGCTCTCTCTCTCTCTCTCTCTCGCTCTCTCTCTCGGAGGCAGCACATTATTTTCCTCCTCAGCTCACAGGCTAATTGATCTCTCTCCGTATTGTAGCTTCCTCTCTGCGCCATGGGTCGGGGCCAGCAGCACAATGAAAGGCTGTGATTATGGTTTGATTTAACAGCATAATACAAGATGGRTTCCTCTGAGAGAGGGGATTTATGGGCCTGTCTTGGCAGTGGGCCCGCCATTTCTCAGATCCGCTTTTTACTCTGGTGACCCCTCTGACCTAGGGGTCATTAGAACCCCCAGAGTCTCTCCGATTGGCTGGACGGAGGATTCTGGAACGCTTGTTCTCCATCAAACACTGTAGTTACCATAGCCGCAGCCCGGCAAATCCTACAGACATCTGGTTGAAATTGCCACTTGTGATAATTGTGTTTGTTTTTTGTTTGTTTTTCCCCTCAGTGCTGAGGCTACTGAATATTCATGAAGGTGATATGAGGGGAAGGAGAATCACATTTTGTTTCAACAATCCTCTGAATGAATGCAAACACATAACTCCTCCTGATGACATCGACATCTGTGGTAAAAATAGAYAGGACAGAAAGGYCCATTTTGTTTCATTTAGTTTGTAGAATTTCTTACCTCTCTAAGGCGATGTGTATGACTTGATGCTAGTTAAAGTCTAAATTCTCATGTAGTATACATAGAGTACAACACATACTATTCTTATCTTCAAGAGAATATCTAAAAAGAAGCACATCGATACACCCCCCAACAAAAAAAACAATATTATTCTGTCTCAATACAGTATCTTCATTAGTTGATYGWTGTCAACACTGMATTCATTTCAGGATATTGTTTAACTTCAGCCTCAGTCCTATTTAAATATAGTTGTGAAAGTTCCTCAGCCAAAAGACCGAAAAGGAGAAAAAAACAGTGTTCCTCCTTAGTGTGAATTGGTGCATGTGGGGAATTCTCCACATTCATCTATTCCTCTGGTACATCACACTTAAAAGTGGAGCCCCATTAGCCTCTTCTCTTATTTTTCTACTCRTTTTTTTTGGCTTCTTCTTTTTAGTCCAGCTGGCTCTCCATCAGAGGCTCCGTTTCCCTTGGAGACCCCTCGGTTCAAACACTTAGTAAAAACAGGACAACTGAACTGACTGAGGCAAATGTTTCCAAGTCCTTGGCTGCTTGGCCGTCTAATGAACATTGCTCTGCTCAAGGGGTTTAAAGACTTGTTCCAGTGGAACGTCTGTGGTTCAGGTCACTCTAGTCGGTGATATTGGACAGATGGAGGGTCAGATGAATGGTCAGTGTCTAGCTTTGGTATGATGATCCTGCTGTATATATTTATCGAAAGAAACAGCCGTYGAAAAGTATGTGCTTACAGAGAATTGTGCATATTGTAAATACAGTTGAAGTCGTAAGTTTACATACACCTTAGCCAAATACATTTAAACTCATTTAAACTCAGCCGTTTTTCACAATCTTGACATTTAATCCGAGTAAAAATTCCCTGTCTTTGGTCAGTTAGGATCACCACTTTATTTTAAGAATGTGAATGTCTGAATAATGTAGAGGAATTATTTATTTAGCTTTTATTTTTCATCACATTCCAAGTGGGTCAGAGTTTACATACACTCAATTAGTATTGGGTAGCATTGCCTTTAAATTGTTTAACTTGGGTCAAACGTTTTGGTAGCCTTCCACAAGCTTCCAACAATAAATTGGGTGAATTTTGGCCCATTCCTCCTGACAGAGCTGGTGTAACTGAGTCAAGTTTGTAGGACTCCTTGCTCACACCCGCTTTTCAGTTCTGCCCACACATTTTCTATAGGATTGAGGTCAGGGCTTTGTGATGGCCACTCCAATACCTTGACTTTGTGGTCCTTACTCCATTTTTACACAACTTTGGAAGTATGCTTGGGGTCATTGTCCATTTGGAAGACCCATTTGTGACCAAGCTTAACTTCCTGACTGATGTCTTGAGATGTTGCTTCAATATATCCACATAATTTTCCTGCCTCATGATGCCATCTATTTTGTGAAGTCCTGCAGCAAAGCCCCCACAACATGATGCTGCCCCCCCATGCTTCACGGTTGGGATGGTGTTCTTCGGCTTGCAAGCCTCCCTTTTTCCTCAAAACATAACGATGGTCATTATGGCCAAACAGTTCTATTTTTGTTTCATCAGACCAGATGACATTTCTCCAAAAAGTACGATCTTTGTCCCCATGTGCAGTTGCAAACCGTAGTCTGGCTTTTTTATGGAGGTTTTGGAGCAGTGGCTTCTTCCTTGCTGAGCGGGCTTTCAGGTTATGTCGATATAGGACTCGTATTACTGTGGATATAGATACTTTGTACCTGTTTCCTCCAGCATCTTCACAAGGTCTCTTGCGTTGTTCTGGGATTGATTTGCACTTTTCACAACAAAGTACGTTCATCTCCAGGAGACAGAACGCGTCTCCTTCCTGAGCGGTATACGGCTGCCTGGTCCCATGGTCTTATACTTGCGTACTATTGTAGCAGATGAATGTGGTACCTTCAGGCATTTGGAATTGCTCCCAAGGATGAACCCGACTTGTGGAGGTCTACAATTTTTTCTGAGGTCTTGGATGATTTCTTTTGATTTTCCCATGATGTCAAGCAGAGGCAATGAGTTTGAAGGTAGGCCTTGAAATACATCCACAGGTACACCTCCAATTGACTTAAATTATGTCAATTAGCCTATCAGAAGCTCCTAAAGCCATGACATAATTTTGGCGTTTTAAAGGCACAGTCAACATAGTGTATGGAAACTTCTGACCCACTGGAATTGTGATACAGTGAATTATAAGTGAAATAATCTGTCTGTAAACAATTGTTGGAAAAATGACTTCAAGTAGATGTCCTAACCGACTTGCCAAAAACTATAGTTTGTTAACAAGACATTTGTGGAGTGGTTGAAAAATTAGTTTTAATGACTCCAACCTAAGTGTATGTAAACTTCCGACTCAACTGTACATACTAATCGGTATAAAATGAGTACAGCAGCAGAGGCTTCTGGGAGATGGCTCATAATAATTGCTGGAATGGAGTCAATGGACTAACATCAACAAACAATGGAGTACAGTATCAGGACCCTTTATGCTGTTGAGATACTACGTTGAATACGTCCCACTGTGCACATGGTTGAATCAACGTTGTTTCCACGTCATTTCAATGAAATAAGGTTGAACCACAATGGAATATACGTTGAATTGACGGCTGTGCCCAGTGGGATTGAAGCAAAGTTCAGGCTATCTTTCTCAAGGTTAGTAATGAGTCCTTGATAGTGATCCATCATATGGGATGTAAGACAATCATCTCTGGAGGCCAAGGAAACGGGTGGTCTTGAAGGTGGACTCGTCCTCAAACCAGAGAGGCGCGGGCCCTCGATAGCTGTCAAGTCCCCAACACCCAACCAGACATTAATGCAAATTATGGCCTGATTATTTACTTTAGAGGCTTGATCTGTCCTTTTTATTACAATTTCATCAGTCGGGGGGCTGCGTTCCTCATCACAAAATAAACATCATCGATCATCCTTGTGGTGATTAGCCGGTGACAGGCATCGGGCTCTGGCTGCTTTGCATAACTGGGTTCTATGCCGGGCAGTCCGGATGAGGGGCGAGGGGTGGAGAGAGGGAAAGAGGACTATTTTTCATAGCACGATTTAGATATAGTCTGTCTGAGAGGCTTTATGTGAGGTTTACTGTGCTGTAATCTGACAGAAGACACGGTGAGT
>NC_036867.1:33961750-33982119 GCF_002910315.2 Salvelinus sp. IW2-2015 | reverse complement strand
GCACATTATTTTCCTCCTCAGCTCACAGGCTAATTGATCTCTCTCCGTATTGTAGCTTCCTCTCTGCGCCATGGGTCGGGGCCAGCAGCACAATGCAAGGCTGTGATTATAGTTTGATTTAACAGCATAATACAAGATGGCTTCCTCTGAGAGAGGGGATTTATGGGCCTGTCTTGGCAATGGGCCCGCCGTTTCTCAGATCTGCTTTTTACTCTGGTGACCCCTCTGACCTAGGGGTCATTAGAACCCCCAGAGCTTCTCCGATTGGCTGGACGGAGGATTCTGGAACGCTTGTTCCCCATCAAACACTGTAGTTACCGTAGCCGCAGCCCAGCAAATCCTACAGACATCTGGTTGAAATTGCCACTTGTGATAATTGTGTTTGTTTTTTGTTTGTTTTCCCCCTCAGTGCTCAGAGGCTACTGAATATTCATGAAGGTGATATGAGTGGAAGGAGGATCACATGTTGTTTCAACAGCCCTCTAAATGAATGCAAACACATAAATCCTCCCTATGACATCGACATCTGTGGTAAAAATAGAAAGGACAAAAAGGACCATTTTGTTTCATTTAATTTGTAGAATTTCTTATCTCTCCAAGGAAATGTGTACGACTTGATGCTAGTTAAAGTATAAGTCCACCTCATGTATTATGCATAGAGTACAACACATGCTATTCTTATCTTCAAGAGAAAATCTAAAAAGAAGCACATCGATACACCACAAAACTATTTTTATTTTTTATTTTGTCTCAATACAGTATCTCTGTTAGTTGATGGATGTCAACACTGTATTCATTTCAGGATATTGTTTCAACTTCAGCCTCAGTCCTATTTAAATACAGGTTTGAAAGTTCCTTAGCCAAAAGACTGAAAAGGGGTAAAAAACACAGTGTTCCTCCTCAATGTCAATTGGTGCATGTGGGGAATTCTCCACATTCATCTATTCCTCTGGTACTTCATACTTAAAAGGAGTGGAGCCCCATTAGCCTCTTCCCTACTTTTTCTACAACTTTTTTGGGAGGCTTCTTCTTTTTAGTCCAGCTGGCCCTCCACCAGAGGCTCCGTTTCCCTTGGAGACCCCTCGGTTCAAACACTTAGTAAAAAACAGGACAACTGAACTGACGGAGGCAAATGTTTCCAAGTCCTTGGCTGCTTGGTCGTCTAATGAACATTGCTCTGCTCAAGGGGTTCAAGGTCTTGTTCCTGTGGAACGTCTGTGGTTCAGGTCACTCTAGTCTGTGGCATTGGACAGATGGAGGGTCAGGTGAATGGTCAGTGTCTAGCTTTGGTATGATGATACTACTGTATATATTTATCGAAAGAAACGACCGTAGAAAAGGACGTGCTTACTGACAATTGTGCATATTGGAAATACCTACTAAATCGGAGTAAAACGAGAACAGCAGTGGAGGCTGCTGAGGGGAGGACGGCTCATAATAATGCCTGGAATGGAGTCAATGGACTCATCAACTAACCAATGGAGTACGGATATGAGCAATTCAGTAATTCCAGATATCAAGACGCTTTATACCGTTGAGAATACTATGTTGAATACGTCCCACTGTGCACATGGTTGAATCAACGTTGTTTCCACGTCATTTGAATGAAAAAAACGTTGAACCAACATGGAATATACGCTGAATTGACGTCTGTGCCCAGTGAAATTGACGTAAAGTCCAGGCTATCTTTCGCAAGGTTAGTAATGAGTCCTAATGATAGTGACCGTCATCATATGGGATGTAAGACAATCGCTCTCTGGAGGCCAAGGGCAACGGGTGCGCTTGAAGGTGGACTCGTCCTAACAAGCCAGAGCGGCGCGGGGGCCCTAGCTACCTGTCAAGGCCCCCAACACCCCAACCAGACATTAATGCAAATTATTGCCTGATTATTTAACTTTAGAGGCTTGATCTGTCCTTTTTATTACAATTATCATCAGTCGGGGGGCTGCGTTCCATCATCACAAAATAAACATCATCMATCATCSTTGTGGTGATTAGCCGGTGACAGGCATCGGGCTCTGGCTGCTTTGCATAACTGGGTTCTAATGCCGGGCAGTCCGGACGAGGAACGAGGGGCGAGGGGTGAAGGGTGGAGAGAGCGAATGTTGACTGTCTGCAGAGGCTTTATGTGAGGTTATTACTGTGCTGGTAATCAGACAGAAGAAAAAGGGAGTGGGTTTTCTTTGGCGAGAGAGGCGGTGTGATGAGAGGATAGGAGAGCAGAGAAGAGGAAAGGGTAAGGGGTTAAGAGAAGAACGGAGAGGAGAGGGGGAGAGGAGACCAGCTCGCTCTCTGTAGCAGCATTGCATCACCATGTCCTCTTGCCCAACTCCAGTCCTGCTTTCCCAGCCAAAGCATGCGCTGCTCAGCCGCTGTAGCCCTGTTAAGTCCTTCCAGCAAGGCTAGAAGGAGCCATACAACATGCCTGGTGCGTCAGCCAAGTTACTTTACATCAGGCTGTCTAATTGCTGTGGAAAATGATGTTGCATTTTCCTGCTTATTGAAAAGGCGTGTCAATAGCCACAGTGATTTATAAACTAAGAATGACTGCAGGTTTTCTTCTTCAAAAAAAGAGGAAAATAATAATGATTTGGAGCCTTTTTACTTGATAGATTTTGGCAGGCGTGAATTATTTTCTCACTAGGAAAACCATTAGCATGTGTTACTGTGGAGTTATTGCATCAGTCTGTAAATCCATGATATCAGTAGCTTAGTCACTGTTAAATCCTTTTCAGAAACAAGATAATTTTCATGGAGACAAAGTGTATCTATTTCCAATGGCTACAATAGTTTTAACTCTACTTTAAACAGTATAGTCTTTGCCACTGGAAGAACACAATCCCATCACAGACAGAGACGTACTTTCACCCTATGTAGCCAACACAGGGCTCCTTTGTTATTTTGGGCCTTAGCTACAGTACATTTTTGTTTTGAAATTCTGGGTTGAGATGAACTTCCCTTCAGGAGAACCTGTCTTCTCAGACCGCAACGGAATGCAATCTTCAAACCAGCTTTTCTTTGTGAAGATGTAGAAATATATTATTTATGTTTGAACCAAACCACCGTTACATTGTTGACCTTGTGTGCCATGCAGATCAAAGAGGGATGGTTCTTGTGTGGGTCTTTGCTCTCTGAGTGAACGCTTCAGTGTTTTGGGGAGGTTTGCTCCGTTATGGGGTAAGTGGGTATGTTCTGGGAGAGATTGTCTTGACAGCTTCATGGTTAAGATATTCTGTGTCTCAACTGCATTCCCAGACAAACCTTCTCAAGCCAGCACTAGATGTAGAAACCAATGTACTGCTACAGACTTATACTGTATGGCAGATGTAGGTTATATGGAAGTTATTCTATTGAGGCCTTTTGAAATCCCTTTCAGTATAGATTTGTTCATGAAAAAGTAAGAAACATTCAAACAAGTACATGCAAAAGGTGCCCAAGTACACATAAGGTAAATCCTCTGTCTTGATTGCAAGTATCTCAAATTAAATTAAAGTTCAACTGATTTTGTATCAGTTCTGCTCATTG
The DNA here is from genome assembly GCF_002910315.2 of Salvelinus sp. IW2-2015. Taxonomy (NCBI): domain Eukaryota; kingdom Metazoa; phylum Chordata; class Actinopteri; order Salmoniformes; family Salmonidae; genus Salvelinus; species Salvelinus sp. IW2-2015. The sequence continues at coordinate 33,978,594 of NC_036867.1, read as the reverse complement.
AATTAGTTCCATCGCCGGGCCTTGTTACTACGGTGTCCTTGCTCATCACAGCCCAGGGACAATCACACCATCAAGGGCATTAGCCCTGGTCTCCCCTGCTCGTGATACAACACTACCACCATCCTGGCCCTATAAACATCACCATCCACTGTTAGTCTGTCGATGAGAGTGGTAAAACACGAATACTAAAGGAGACATTCCGTCATCCACATCAACAAATTACTACGCATCAAAATACAACCAATACCTATTTTTGTGTATGAACTTTCAAGGTAATAAGCATCACAATTTTAGTTGAATAGTGAACCTGACCGTAACAGCAAAACCTCTGCTTTTTGCACTTTTTTATTTAACCAGGCAAGTCAGTTAAGAACAAATTCTTATTTTCAATGACGGCTTAGGAACAGTGGGTTAACTGCCTTGTTCATGGGCAGAACGACAGATTTTGTACCTTGTCGGCTCGGGGATTTGGTCTTGCAACCTTTTCGGTTACTAGTCCAACGCTCTAACCACTAGGCTACGCTGCCACCCCAAACTTGAAAGGTGTTCATAATTTTAGGTGGGAAAACATCTCTGGCATGAGGCATGACATGACATCCTGGGTAGTGCAGGGCGAGAGAGGGAGGGAGAGTAGGACCACTGTCAAAGCACCTCTAGCATCTCTATCCCAGTCCCACTGCAGTGATGCTCAGTAGTGATCAGCTGTTGGACTCTAATATCCAGGCCCTTAGTAGCATTTCAGGAAAGTTCAAGGCAGACAGCGAGGGAGAGATGGAAGGGAGGGATGGATGGAGTGTGTTAAAACTCTGCAGATAGCGGGGTCTGAGAGAGTCAGGAAGCCAGGGTAGTGGCAGCAGCAGAGGGAGGTCAGGAATGCCACCTTGCTGTTCACAGGACCTCCAGGTCTCCGCTCTCTGGGGCTTCAGGAAGCACTCATTAAAAAAAAACGTAGCCTGGCTTCAGGTTCACCACACTGCCCCTCCATCCTCTCCTCTCCTCTCCTTTTTGAACGAATACTAAAGGGGACATTCCGTCATCCACATCAACAAATTACTACGCATCAAAATACAACTAATACCTATTTTTGTGTATAAACTTTCAAGGTAATAAGCATCACAATTGTTTTCCAAACGCCTTATTGTGTGGTATTTCTTTAATAAACAGTTAATATTACAAAGTCCCTTAAACAGATGGTAGGCTATTGAAAGACAGATGCTATTTAGCATAGCAACACATCATGAATATGTATGTTATATTAGTTAATGACACTGATGGCCTCGCAACCGATTGGATAAGCCTTCTCAAGTGTTTTTGAAATACTAGGATACATATCCGGGATTATAGTGATATACACTATTTTCAATTGTGCTGTAATGTTTGTGATGTAATATTTTGTAAAAATGTGCTCTAATGTTTTCTCTTCATCAAAATTTAACCCAACACTGCTTTTGTTGGAAAAGTGTATTATCATATTCTATCACATTCGATTTATAAGAAAAACATGTTCAGAACTGAAGAACTTATTTCCTTTCCATTGTGTGTTCTCATTTCCATCAAGTGATTAACACGGACAACAACTTCACTTGACGCCCCCTGCATCCTTTAACACTTTCTACCCACCCCTATTGTCTAGGATTTATGATGAATAAGTTCCCCAAAACCACTGCATTTAAGCTGCAGAGCAGAGAGACTCCTTCGTGACAGACTGGTGTGTAAATAGGTCGGTCCCAGGTGAACGAGCCTGTTTTTGGGCAGTTGATTGTGGGACCATAATGTGCACTGATGGGCCTCTGCTTAGCGCAAAAGCCAATCTTGCCCTCTGATAACCTGTCCTTTCTTGCATTCGTGAACTACTCACCACAATTTTAAAAGCCTATTTCTTCCACCAGTCATTTTCTCTCAAATCCATGAAGTGAGGTTAACAAGTACACGCTGCAGGAGAAATGAACTTTTATTGGGGCGCAGGGCTGGTGTTTTCTGTTGAGGAGGAGGTGGTGATTTCTGTATGAGGGTGCCTACTGCTTAGCCTCTGCTTGGATAGGGGCTGTCTGCCACCAGAGTTCTGCTGAGCTGCTCAGAGCATCACAACTGGGCCTTGGTGTTTTTGAGCCTGCATCTGGAATCCATTTTCAGTAAATCTTTAAACTTTAAACCACGCCATCTGATTTGACATTCCCCACAAAGCTTTACCGCATGACTGCGTGACAGAGGTGCTCGCAGTACACGTAAGTTCAAACTCACACACACGAACACACACACACGGCTGTACAGTATTGGTAGACACACACATTCAAACACATATAACATAAACTTTGCAAAAAAATGAAATGTCCCTTTTTCAGGACCCTGTCTTTCAAAGATGATTCGTAAAAATCCAAATAACTTCACAGATCTTCATTGTAAAGGGCTTAAACACTGTTTCCCATGCTTGTTCAATGAATTATAAACAATTAATGAACATGCACCTGTGGAACGGTCGTTAAGACACTAACAGCTTACAGACGGTAGGCAATTAAGTTCACAGTTAGGAAAACTTAGGACACTAAAGAGGCCTTTCTACTGACTCTGTAAAACACCAAAAGAAAGATGCCCAGGGTCCCTTCTCATCTGCGTGAACGTGCCTTAGGCATGCTGCAAGGAGGCATGAGGACTGCAGATGTGGCCAGGACAATAAATTGCAATGTCCGCACTGTGAGACATTGAAGACAGCACTACAGGGAGACAGGACGGACAGCTGATCGTCCTCACAATGGCAGACCACGTGTAACAACACCTGCACAGGATCGGTACATCTGAACATCACACCTGTGGGACAGGTACAAGATGGTAACAACAACTGCCCGAGTTACACCAGGAACGCACAATCACTCCATCGGCCTGTAGGCCTGTTGTAAGGCAGGTCCTCACCAGACATCACCGGCAACAACGTTGCCTATGGGCACAAACCCACCATCGCTGGACCAGACAGGACTGGCAAAAAGTGCCCTTCACTGACGAGTCGCGAAGGAATGAGCGTTATACCAAGGCCAGTACTCTGGAGTGCGATCGATTTGGAGGTGGAGGGTTTGTCATGGTCTGGGGCGGTGTGTCACAGCATCATCGGACTGAGCTTGTTGTCATTGCAGGCAATCTCAACGCTGTGCGTTACAGGGACGACATCCTCCTCCTTCATGTGGTACCCTTCCTGCAGGCTCATCCTGACATGACCCTCCAGCATGACAGTGCCACCAGCCATACTGCTTGTTCTGTGCGTGATAAGTTTGCAGCTATTTAAATCCGTTAACTTTGGCCATTTTATAACACTTTATAATGAGTAAGACACCAGCTTTTGAAGTGAGTGACTCCCTCTCCCTCACTAACTCAGCCAGTGGATGACTTTCTTTCCCACTCCACTCTGTAACCTTTCAGCAGAGGTAGATTATGCAGGAAGCATTGTTAATATTCACCAGGTATAGAGACATGGCCCTTGACATCCTGCTCTTCCTAGCCCTTCTCCTCCTATTGGCTGTGGTGGTCCTATTGTAATGAGCGGATCAGAAGTCAGGAAGTCAGTAGGACATCACCATGAGTTATTAATATATTATTAATACTCCTTATAAACCACCTCAGAAGGGTTTKTGACTCCCAGGTTGCTGCACTGCTCACCTCAGTGCTGCAGGAGAATACTATTCAATGAGATCTTTCTCTCTCTTTGGACTGTCTAAAACATGGATCATCAACTAGATTCAGCCACGGGACAATTATTTTCTTGAGGGGAGGGTCAGGGGGCCAGAACTCAATTTTGAATAATTTGTGGACTGCAAATTGACCATAAGAAGCCCAAACATTTTAGTCCTATTTGACTAAAACATAATAATTCAAAACCTTGCTTACATTTGTTTACGAGCACATACATATATATCTCTATTATGCTTGGGAATACTTTGGAACATATTTCCAAAATTGAAATCACTTGGAGTGGATTTGCTGGTGTTTTTACAGTCTTATGTCCAACAATAAAAAATATAAACTTTTTTTTTATTGCTCAGAGAACATGGGGGCCGGTTGGTGAACCCTGCTCTAAAACCCTTGTATCTTGTGTTTGACTCCAAGACAGTGCTCACTTTACATTGATACACCATAGCTTCCTATTTAATTTCTTATTTCTCATGTTATATTTATTATATATATTTTTTTATTAGTTATACATTTGTTATATTGATTACTGCGCTGTTCGGTAGAACATGCAAGTTAAGCGTTTCACGTTAACTGTGCAGTTGACAATAACACTTATCACTAAATATACAGTTGAAGTCGGAAGTTTACATACACTTAGGTTGGAGTCATTAAAACTCGTTTTTCAACCACTCCACAAATTTCTTGTTAACAAATTATAGTTTTGGCAAGTCGGTTAGGACATCTACTTTGTGCATGACACAAGTCATTTTTCCAACAATTGTTTACAGATAGATAATTTCACTTATAATTCACTGTATCACAATTCCAGTGGGTCAAAAGTTTACATACACTAAGTTGACTGTGCCTTTTAAACAGCTTGGAAAATTCCTGAAAATGATGTCATGGCTTTAGAAGCTTCTGATAGGGTAATTGACATAATTTGATTCAATTGGAGGTGTACCTGTGGATGTATTTCAAGGCCTACCTTCAAACTCAGTGCCTCTTTGCTTGACATCATGGGGAAATCAAAAGAAATCAGCCAAGACCTCAGAAAAAAATTGGAGACCTCCACAAGTTTGGTTCATCCTTGGGAGGAATTTCCAAACGCCTGAAGGTACCACGTTCATCTGTACAAACAATAGTACACAAGTATAAAGACCATGGGACCACGCAGCCGTCATACCGCTCAGGAAGGAGACGTGTTCTGTCTCCTAGAGATGAACGTACTTTGGTGCGAAAAGTGCAAATCAATCCCAGAACAACAGCAAAGGACCTTGTGAAGATGCTGGAGGAAACAGGTACAAAAGTATCTTTATCTACAGTAAAATGAGTCTTTTATCGACATAACCTGAAAGGCCGCTCAGCAAGGAAGAAGCAAATGCTCCAAAACCGCCATAAAAAAAGACAGACTACGGTTTGCAACTGCACATGGGGACAAATATCGTACTTTTTGGAGGACTGTCCTCTGGTCTGATGAAACAAAAATAGAACTGTTTGGCCATAATGACCATCGTTACGTTTGGAGGCAAAAGGGGGATGCTTGCAAGCCGAAGAACACCATCCCAACCGTGAAGCACGGGGGTGGCAGCATCATGTTGTGGGGGTGCTATGCTGCAGGAGGGACTGGTGCACTTCACAAAATAGATGGCTTCATGAGGTAGGACAATTATGTAGATATATTGAAGCAACATCTCAAGACATCAGTCAGGAAGTTAAAGCTTGGTCGCAAATGGGTCTTCCAAATGGACAATGACCCCAAGCATACTCCAAAGTTGTAGCAAATGGCTTAAGACAAAGTCAAAGTATTGGAGTGGGCCATCACAAAGCCCTGAACTCAATCCTATAGAAATTTGTGGCAAAACTGAAAAAGCAAGGAGCTCTACAAACCTGACTCAGTTACACCAGCTCTGTCAGGAGGAATGGGCCAAAATTTCACCCAACTTATTGTGGGAAGCTTGTGGCATAGGCTACCCAAAATGTTGACCCAAGTTAAACCAATATTAAAGCAAATGCTACCAAATACTAATTGAGTTGTATGTAAACTTCTGACCGCCTCTGGGAATGTGATGAAAGAAATAAACCTAGAAATAATCATTCTCTCTCTATTTTTTCTGACATTTCACAGTCTTAAAAATAAAGTGGTGATCCTAACTGACCTAAGACAGGGAATTTTTTACTAGGATTAAATGTCAGGAATTGTGAAAAACGGAGTTTAAATGTATTTAGCTAAGGTTGTATGTTGAACTTCCGACTTCAACTGTATATTCATGTGCTGTTTTGACTATTCCCTGTAATTGTGGTTGTTTAACCATCATTGAGATCATATAATGACCAGGGATATCAAGGAGACGTGGTGTCACTTTAAAGCGCTAATGCTATGTTGGGCCTTGAATGCTGCTCTCCTGACCGATGAAAATTCTGGATTAAGTGAATGAGATTGCAAATGTTGCTGGTCAATGCAGCATCGCGATCCACCCTAGGTCAGTCCCCCATAATAATCTACTTTGTCACAAAGAATGGTTGTGTTCCGACAAGGAGACTCCGCATGTCCTCTAACCTCCCCCCCCCCCCTTACACTCCCCTCCTGTGCTGCTATCATAGGACGTACTTCACGCATTAAAGCCCCAGCCGCTCCGCATCTATCACACATATTATTACATATTTACCCTGCATAACAATGGCCGAATCTTCCCGCCACAATAGCCTGCCAGCCCCTAAGTTTCCTGCTCTTGTGATAGCCATCTTGATGGATTCATCGCACAAAAATCCCTGATAGGTCATTCATCTCTTCATTTAAAATAATATCATGGCACCATTTCTCTGAATTCTAGCCGGGCCTCTGTTGCACTGAAAGACAACGTTCACTTTATTAATCAATTTGAGTCCCCATGGCGGCCAGTCAAACAAGTCAAGCAAACACTGGTTCGGCGGGTTAGAACTGGCTCCGATGTCTAAAATGTGCTAGTTCCAACTGAGCAGGCATGGACACTCCCATTTCAAACAAAATCATCTTCCCCAATTAAGGACGCAGCCGCAGGCCTGCTACATCCTATATTGCAGGGGTAAACCATCATCTCCTCCACCTCTCCCCCTCTCTCCTCACATTGGGAATGCGTGGGCTGACAACTTTGTGGCTGCTCGCGGTGCTTCTCTCTCTCCTGCGTCTCTCTCTCTCTCTCATCCTCTTCTCTCTCTCTTCTCTTCGAAACTACTTTGGGAGAGGGAGAGCTTTGGTATTGTGCTATATCTAATTAACAACATCCAGGAGATGTAGGAGAGGCACTTCAAGTGTGTTGGCCCGGGTGTGTCTCATGCAGCGAATGCTATTCACTCTGGAAGTTAAATGAGAGCGAGCACCAGCAGAGTGGAGCGAGAGGGGGGGGGGGCTGGCTGCCCCTCTTGGAAGCTCTCACGGGGGCCTGGTGAGAACGGAGAGACCCTCAGATCTCCGGCAGATCACTAACAGACATGTGTAGGCCCCTCCGCAGGGGGAAGAGTGTGTGTGAGTGTGTGTGCGCGTGCGTGCGTGTGTGTTGAGGCTGATCTGATGCACCACCGTGGATGGTGATGTTCTGACTAGGGGACACAGGATGAAAGCCTTCTTTGATGAAGGTCTGGGGTGCTGCAGAAGACAAACTAGGTGTTCAGAATTTCTATCAGGCAGGGATGGTTTAGGAAACTGTCACAGCACCATTTTACTGAGGTTAAATTGACAAATCATTACATACATAATCTTTTGCAATATTTCATTTGTTGAATAATCAAATGCAATTGTTGTTCTATTCAATGACCCAAAGGTGGTTGTTTTAGACCCCATGCTGAGCGATGTAAGGACTTAACCCTGTGTGGTAATTAGGGGAGCCTGCCTGCCTGCTCCCTGTAAACCAGCCAGCCTGGATCTGCCTGCTTGGCCAATTGATTGATTTTACAGCATGGCACTTGCAGCTCTTTGCCCTGGTCTCATTGCTCATCCAATCAGTGAAGGGCCTGTTCCAGAGGACAGCAGCGTTATATTAGAACATCATTAGTACTGTGGTCCTCTTATGGGCCTGTGGCTCAGTCCGCTGCTCTAGCACTAGTCCCATGTCCCACAGGTTTGACTGGATGGAGATGGTGCATCTCGGGTTAGTCTTTCATCAGCCTGTGGATGTTGCCAATGTATCATTTTTAGTTGTTCCTGGTCCAGTGGTTAGCAGCGGTGGAGACCAGTCCAGACCAGTGCCAGTGTTAGTCGGCATGCCCCCCCCCCCCGCTGTGCCGTGTGACAGACTGTCTGTGACTGATGTCTGTGGGCAGCTGTGTGGAGAGTCGTGTGTGTGTGTGTCCTGAATACCTTGTCACTCATAAAGAGACCCTGTAAATCACATTCCTCTCCCCTTGGGGATTGAAGAATGCAGGACATGCTGTAAAATGCATACCTCGAAATCCCTTTTAATTCACAACAGACATGTCTGCTTTACTGCAGGGTTTAGAGGGGCATGCTTTCCTTTGAGGGCCCTGTGATGAGAAAGGGTTGAAAATGACCTCCGCTAAAAATATCACTTACTGCACACTGTTACTGGTTACTGTTTCTGTGACTGAGAACAGAACTGGTACTTGTGGACATGGAGCTAGTGTTAAGGTAAGGGTTAGGGTTGTGATTGTTATTGAGGCAAGGGTAAGGGTTGAACCAGAATGTGGACATGAAGCTAGTGTTAAGGTAAGGGTTAGGGTTGTGATTGTTATTGAGGCAAGGGTAAGGGTTGAACCAGGATGTGGACATGAAGCTANCAGGATGTGGACATGAAGCTAGTGTTAAGGTAAGGGTTAGGGTTGTGATTGTTATTGAGGCAAGGGTAAGGGTTGAACCAGGATGTGGACATGAATTGAATTGAACTTATTTGGGTAAGAGACATGTACAATGTGGTCCCAGAGTATAGCACTTCAAAGTATTAATTAAAACCCTTGTTTCCAAAGTGGTCCTCATGAAGCTAGGGTTAGGGTTGTGATTGAGGCAAGGCTTAGGGTTGAACCTGGATGTGGACATGAAGCTAGGGTTAGGGTTGAACCTGGATGTGGACATGAAGCTAGGGTTAGGGTTGAACCAGGATGTGGACATGAAGCTAGGGTTAGGGTTGTGGTTGAGGCTAGGGTTAGGTTTGAACCGGGATGTGGACATGAAGCTAGGGTTAGGGTTGTGGTTGAGACTAGGGTTAGGTTTGAACCGGGATGTGGACATGAAGCTAGGGTTAGGGTTGATAAGGTTGAGGTTAAGGCTGGTGCCTCCTGTAATAAACCTGGGTTCTTTTAAAACATCTCCAGATTTTTAAGAACCAGCGTTTCTTCCCCCTCAATGTCTGCCTAATGTGTTTGTAGTCTATACATGCTGCACAAGTCAGTACATCTGCCTATTATCATCCTATTGGATCTACAGTACCAATACATTGAGGTGTTGCTAATTTATGACTTGAGTCTCACTAACCCCTTTACTGATACGATTTCATATCCTCAGGCTATTTTCTCTCTTTTTATTCTCTGAGAGAATAAGGAATTCCAGTGGCAAAAGCTCTCAAAAACCTCAGATCAAACGTATTCTCGGCTGAATTCCCTGTCAGAATAAAATCATTTGTTCCTCAGCGCTAACACTCTGCTTGACGCTTTGTCCCTCCCTGGACCTCTCTCTCTCTCTCTCTCTCTCTCTCTCTCCTCTCTCGCTCCCCTCGTTTCTCTCTCTCTCTCCTCTCTCTCTCGTCTCTCTCTCTCTCGCCTCTCCTCTCTCTGCTCCTCTCTCTCTCCGCCGCTCCTGCTCTCTCTCTCTCTCCTCTCTCTCGCTCTTCGCTCTTCGTCTCTCGCATCTTCTCTCGCTCTCTCTCTCTCTCTCTCTCTCTCGCTCTCTCGCTCTCTCGCTCTCTCGCTCTCTCTCTCTCTATAACTGGTGTGTGTGTGTTTTATGTGGTTTCAACAGCCATTTCCTTTGGGCCAATCTGTCACTGGTAATGTTGGACTACACACAGGTCAACTTTAGCAACTGCTCTGTATGCACTTTGCGGTTTTACAAGTGTGCCCTTTCTCATCTGTTTCTGGAGTGAAACTAGCATTGTGTCCAGGCCAACATTACGAGCAGGGGCAAGACGGGGTCAGAAGAACCTATTTCAAAGCCTCCATAAAAACCTTGAAAGATAGCCAGTGTCTTATAAATGTCTGATATGATAGGATTCAATGTGGGAGGAAAAATGCTTTGTTGGCAGCAAGGAGAGCGAGAACTTGTGTGGCTTCTAAGAAGAAAGTTTTTCTCCTGAATTATTTAAGCAATCAACACTCATATACTTCTAAGATTAAAGGAGAGGTTTTCAAAGAACAGTTCAACTCTCTGATGTACTGGCTACTGTCTATTGTCTCTATGTTCAGTTTTGAACCAAGGAGTGGGAAATATAACAACGTACCATTTATATTACACTTTTCTAGTAAAGTGTAATATGAATTTATAGGCCAATTTAATTCAATCGGCCTGGTATTGTATATTGGAGACCTAAAACAACCTAATTTCAAACATATTATATTCCGTGAGTAAAAACACCCATGGTTTGAAATAACTCACCAGACAGCAATTAAGTAAAAAAACAACAACAATATTGTATTTCATAAAAATGTACAAAAGATATATACATATCCGACACAACAGAGTTGCATGGTAGTGTACAAAAACAACAACATTGATTCCTAATACACTATGATATCTTCGATTCCTCGTCATCATCAAGGGCTGCATTGGAGAAAAAGTCATTTGACACCGAAAAGGAGGATTCTCTTTCGCTTTTAGATTTTTCCTAATTCATCACCAAGAGTTAATAGCAACGTTATCACCCCCAGAATATGTATCATATCAAGTATTTGCATATTCTTTAGAAATTGTCGCTTAATTCCAGTCACAACTTGTCCGCGACACTGAGACGTCACTGTTCATCTCAATAGTCCAACTCAACGCGACAGACAAATAAGACAATGGCTCATATCGAAGACACTGCATGGAAATAGACCTGACATGACTAAATAGATTAGAAAAAGATTTCTTCTGACTCTAATGAATGATTTAATCATTTTTCTCCCAGATTTTTTTGTTGCTGCAACTTCACTGACAGAAAAAAAATCTAATCTGCACAGATGAATGAGTTTCAGATAAGATCTGAGAGAAAGAATCAAATTGTTTTAGATCAAGTCATTTACACAATTTACATATATGTGTGTCTTTAAATAACTAAATGATAGAAAAATCCAAAATCGGTATCATACAGAAGGACCTGGTTGCACTTCAACGTGATCTGTGTCATATGCTTGTCTTGCATATTCTGCGGCATAGCCAGGCACTTGGTAAACTTGTTTTACTGCAGAACTGTACACTATCTCATGTACAACATTAACAGAATTGTGCTGTGGATTACATTATACTTACTTACTCATCTAAGGCAAAATATGGCTTCTCAATAGATATGAAATCGCCATATTAGCTCCATAATGATACTGTACAGGARAATACAATAAGTAGCACAAACATAGTGGTGWTTTAGCATGAAGTCTTCAGAATCTCATASYTTCCTTAGTCTCTYGTGGRCYTCAAAGTTCTCCAATGAGGTGCTTAGTGTTCAATCACATGGTCAGGAGGACCTCTGCAACAATGTTAACTAGTAGGTTCCCCTCTTGTCATTCACACAGTCAGTTTAAACTCTTGGTGGTAGATAAACTATCGTTCTTAGAGCTTGTGTTGCAATAGGTCATTTCTTTTAACACACGTCCTGGGCCAAATACACCAAGGTAGGTAATGTGTGTTTTACCTGTGTCTGCCTTCAGTGTATTTGGGATCATCCTTATGACATCATGCTGAGGAACTTGTTCTCTTCTGCAAGCGCGGTGAGCAGGGAGCTCATATCGCCGATGGCCATGTTGCTGCCCCCTGCAGGGAGGGGCAGGGAGGGCAGGGTGACAGAGTTCRGGGGGGTGGTGAGTCTGGAGGAGGTCTGGGACAGACTCTGGAGGATYCTGGGGCTGATGGTGCCTGACATCAGGCTGGAGTGGTCCCCGTCATCCAGCATGGTGTCAAAGTCAATCTGGGGCTCCTCTGCCCCTGTCCCATTGGACGAGTCCACCGTACTAGAGACCTGGTTGCTTACTCCCGGTGAGGTCATGGCGGTCTCAGTGCTGTCTGAGGGACATTGAAGAACGTCCACTACTGATGATGTCATCATCTGCATATTGACGTTTCCGTTTGGCTCAAACACGTGTATCTGTCCTGTGTAGAACATAACATTGCTGTCTGTGTTGTTGCCATTGCTGCAGTGATTGCCAATTGAGTTTTGTCGCTGCATTGTCATTGACCCTGAATGCTGTCTGCTTAGAGACTTAGGTTCTGTGGGCGGTCTTGGCTGGAGGAGTATTTGACCTCCATTTTGGATGGGATGCTGAACCTGGGACGCTATATTATAGTTCTGTGAGATCATCCGTGAAGAATTCACACCGCTATCCTTAAATGTGACTTGAGACGATTGACTCCCCCCTGGCTGCGCCCCCAGCCGGCTGTTCTGCGTGTCTACAGTGTGCACTGTCTGTTGTTGTTTACCGTTTTGGCTCAACATACCCAGAGTGCCACCAACTGCCATACTACTACAGGAGGACCGCTGGTTAGTGTTAGCATCGCTAGGACCAAGACCCTGGTTAAACCCATACCCGAGACTCACTGGTTCATTGAGGTTAGCATTAGCGGGCTGCTGTTGCTGTAGGCTCTGTTGCTGGACACAGCTCAGCCTCGAGTCATCCTTATGCTGCTCTATGTATCTCCCCTGCTGGGCTGCGTGAGCCAGGTTGTGGTTAATCTGTGCAATGTGTTGGTTGGAGTTAAGATTCTGCTTCTGGAACGAGACAAAGTTCTGTTTCTGTTGGACCATGGCGAGGTTTGAGTTGCTTCGACCGAACGGCAGATGTTGGGTTGGGTTGTGAAGAGCTTCCACAGTCCCTGAGCTGACCTCGTTCCACTGTACCGGCATGGTGCTCGTCTTACTGGGTGAGGAGGGGAAAGACTGCTGCGGATGGCCTGGGCTTAGGGCACAGGAGAGGCGCATGGTTTGTGGTGCAGACGAAGGGTTCATACTCATATTGGTGTCCACCACAGCCATCCTTCGCTGGTGGTAAAACTGCTGTTGTTGCTGGGGGTTAAGGTTTATTGCGTTTCCATGGAAACCACATTGTGCTTGTCGGTTGTACCCGTTGGCACAGTCTGACTCTCCAGCTCCGCCCTGAGCAGTGATGTAGTGAACGACGTCATCAGGAAGTACCATCATCTCCTCCTCACTGCTGTTGCGCCTACCGCTCATAGCGCCGGCCATGGTCTCCATGGCCACGTTCTCAGAGATGCTGGGCGGCCGGGGGCAGTAGGGGTATCGCTGCAGGCTGTCGTCGGAGCGCGGCTGGTGGCTCTGGAGCGCCAGGTGGCGCCGCTCGGCTGCAGACAGGGCCTGGTTGGGCTGGGAGGCGTGTGGGTGGAGGTTCTGCATGTTGCCCGTGCTGTTGTAGCGCTGCACCTGAGGCTGATGGGACAGTGGGTGCAGGGATGGCCGCCGGGGGACGGGGTCGCTAGCCCGACGGGGAATGTTGGACGGAGCTTCGTGGGGCATCATGCTGCGGCCGTTATAGCTTCCCATATCGCCGCTGCAGCGCCTGGGAACCCCACTGGGGACAATGGTGTTGAAGGAGGAGTAACCAGACGACGAGTCTCCCTGGGAAGCATCCCTGTAGAGGGCCATGCAGGTCTTGAGACTCATCCTCTCCATGTTGGGTAGAGGTGTGGGTGGGGCTCCACCTGTAGCCGCCGCATATTTAGCCTTGAGGTGGTAGTGCTGGGCGGGGGTGAGGCTGAGGTGACTGGGCAGCCCTCCCCCTCCTCCACCACCTCCACACTGGCTGGCGTCGCTGGACCTCCGGGACAGGTCTGTAGAGATGGGGTCGTAGGAGCCGGTGGAGCTGATGTTGTTGTGGCGGTGGCCACTGAACGTGGAGGCGTCGCTGGAGCGGCGGCTGTGGTGGCAGGGGGAGATGCCAGAGGAGCGCCGGCTGATGTAGGCAGAGGAGACGGTGCTGGTGGTGCTGTCCCTGCGCTCCATCAGATGGTCCAGCTGGTTCAGGACAGTCACCTTACTGGAACACAGCTCACTGAGGCTGAGGAACGATCCAGGCCCACCACCCATGTTTCCTCTCTCCAGAAGGGACCCTGAAGACAAGAAAAATGGATTTCACACAGGAGAAATATAGTCTGAGTAGTTTTCTGAATGTACTGAATACTCAAAAAGGATAATTATGAAAACACTGGTTACTTCTTTCTTTTTATGCTCACTCACCGTTTGCTGGTATGGGCGGTAGCTTGGTGTTCTGGACTGGAGGAGATGGATGATGATTGGCCCACTGGCAGGAGTCCCTCACCGTCTTCAGTTTCTCCTTCTTCAGGTGTTCTAGTCTGTGGATGTGGCTGGGGCCTAGGTGTTGACGTAGGTGGAGGCCCACCCCGACCCCTGCTGTCCCAGACCAGAGGCCAGAGAAGGAGGAGTCCATGAGGGGCCCTGAGGGGTCGTCCAGCCCAGTCAGGTCCCCCATGCTMCCCCCGCRGCTYTGGAGGGCCATCTCTARTCCACTGTCATGGTTGGTGGAACTGCCAAGTGGCGACGGCTCGCTGCTACATGACGACTGACCACCAGGGCTGGACTGATACATCTAGAGAGAGAGAGAGGGGAGGGAAGGAGAGAGAGCGAGAGAGTGGAAGAGAGAGAAGCAGAGAGAGACAACATGTTTATAAACTATCTAAAGAGGAAAGGGATCACCATCTAACGAAGAGAAAGTAGAACAGTGATAACATAACAACATAAAGGAGATGTACAGTGAATCATGCAAGTTCTTTTCTCCACAACTTTAATTGTAAATAACGAGTGTTGGTTGGGGTGGCTACAGATTATAGCTCCCTTAAGACCGTCTGTGAATTAGAAATGGGAGAGATGAAAGGATGCTTGAGTACATGCTAAGCCGGCACACGGGGCTATGAATCTATGGCTCTCTGGGTTGTTGGGCTCCCCAGTCCCTCTTTAGGGTGTACAGTCTGTGGACTTAAAATTCTGTAATAACTATTATACACATTTTTGGACTGTGTATAATAGTGGCTGTGGCTTGTCATACAGCAGTAGTACATGATGATGAAATGACGGGAGATATTATGAAAGATATTCTGTATTAAACTGAAGCTCAAACTGAAGCTGTGCTCACCTTAGTAATGTCTGTCCTTAAGGAAAAGTTCAAAGAGAAGAGAAATGGAAAGGAAACGTGCAGAGAGTGTTAAATAGGAAGGATAAAAGTTTGTTAGGTAAGATTTGCATGCCATTGTTAGTAGGGGCTCAGACTGAGAAAGTAGAAGGGTATTATCTGACTGCACAAATCTATAAAGTGGCTTAACCATAGATTGGGAGGCACACATTTTTTATTTAACAAGTCAGTTAAGAACAAATTGTTATTTACAATGACGTCCTAGGAACAGTGGGTTAACTGCCTTGTTCGGGGGCAGAACYACAGCTTTTTACCTTGGCAGCTTGGGGATTCGATCTAGCAACCTTTCGGATACTGGCCCAACGCTCTAACCACTAGGCTACCTGCCGCCCCCGTATGGTAAACATAACCGTATGGTAAAACTGTCTGCGTTTGCTGATTTATATTTCCACTTCTACTCCAAATGATCTCTCATTGGATGATAGGCTGCAACACCAAATGATCTCTCATTGGATGACAGGCTGCAACCCCAAAATGATCTCTCATTGGATGATAGGCTGCAACGCCAGATGATCCCTTACCACAGAGTTCTCCGTCTTGATAGACGTGACCTGCAGGTAGTCCTCCGTGCCTCTCGAGGTGCTGTCCATCTTCTCCTCCATGCCCCGGCCTGTCTCGTTCTCTCCATTCTCTTTGGGTGGCATGGGTCTGCTGGGCGGCAGGTCGCTGCGCTGTTTCTTGGTGATGTGGGCCTCTGGTCCGTGGACTGTCTTCACGTGCTTCCTGAGAGAGCTGGGGTCCGTGTAGCGCTTCGTACACCCGGGGACTTTACACACGTAGGGTTTCTGTGGATACAAGTGTATTTATTTCACCTTTATTTATGAAGGTTATACTCAGAGAGATAAAATACATTACAATAGAGACATGTCATGTACATCTACAGTTGAAGTAGGAAGTTTACTTACACTTAGGTTGGAGTCATTAAAACTCTTTTTTCAACCACTCCACAAATTTTTTGTTAACAAACTATAGTTTTGGTCGGTTAGGACATCTACTTTGTGCATGACACAAGTAAATTTTCCAACAATTGTTTACAGACAGATTATTTCACGTATCACAATTCCAGTGGGTCAGAAGTTTACATACACTAAGTTGACTGTGCCTTTAAACAGCTTGCAAAATTCCAGAAAATTATGTTATGGCTTTAGAAGCTTCTGATAGGCTAATTGACATCATTTGAGTCAATTCGAAGTGTACCTGTGGATGTATTTCAAGGCCTACCTTCAAACTCAATGCCTCTTTGCTTGACATCATGGGAAAATCAAAAGAAATCAGCCAAGACCCCAGAAAATAAATTGTAGACCTCCTCAAGTCTGGTTCGTCCTTGGGAGCAATTTCCAAACGCCTGAAGGTACCACATTCATCTGTACAAACAATAGTATGCAAGTATAAACACCATGGGACCACGCAGCATTCATACTGCTCAGAAGGGGACACGTTCTGTCTCCTGGAGATGAACGTACTTTGGTGAGAAAAGTGCAAATCAATCCCAGAACAACAGCAAAGGACCCTGTGAAGATCCTGGAGAAAACAGGTACAAAAGTATCTATATCCACAGTAAAACGAGTCTTATATCGACATAACCTGAAAGGACGCTCAACAAAGAAGAAACCACTGCTTCAAAACCGCCATAAAAAAGCCAGACTACGGTTTGCAACTGCACATGGGGACAAAGATCATACTTTTGAAGAAATGTCCTCTGGACTGATGAAACAAATATAGAACTGTTTGGCCATAATGACCATCGTTATGTTTGGAGGAAAAAGGGGGTGGCTAACAAGCCGAAGAACACCATCCCAACCGTGAAGGACGGGGGTGGCAGCATCATGTTGTGGGGGTGCTTTGCTGCAGGAGGG
>NC_036867.1:33928534-33953534 GCF_002910315.2 Salvelinus sp. IW2-2015 | reverse complement strand
GAGGCACAGATCTGGGAAGGGTACCAAAAAATGTCTGCCGCATTGAAGGTCCCCAAGAACACAGTGGCCTCCATCATTCTTAATTGGAAGAAGTTGGAACCACCAAGACTCTTCCTAGAGCTGGCTGCCCGGCCAAATTGAGAAAATGGGGGAAGAAAGGCCTTGGTCAGGGAGGTGACCAAGAACCCGATAGTCACTCTAACCCGATAGTCACTCTGACAGAGCTCCAGAGTTCCTTTCTGTGGAGATGGGAGAACCTTCCAGAAGGTCAACCATCTCTGCAGCACTCCACCAATCAGGCCTTTATGGTAGAGTGGCAGACAGAAGCCACTCCTCAGTAAAAGGAACATGACAGGCCCGCTTGGAGTTTGGCTGCAATCGCTGCCAAAGGTGCTTCAACAATAGTAGCTGTTGCGCCGCGAAGAGGAAAAAACTGATCCCAGCCATTGAAAGCTGCCAGAGCTCGTGGGACATTGCTTACATCGGCTATGACAGGCTCATTGTCCACCCTCCCTCCCAGAAGCCTGGAAGGGATGAGAGAGGCCCAAGCCTATGGGTTCGTAGCTTCAACAACGAAGTACCACACACACACAACACACACCACACACACACACCACCACACACACACACACCACACACACACACACAACACCACACACACACACACACACACACACACACACACACACACACACACACACACACACCACACACACACACCAATGATTTAATGGACTGCTGAATGTAAAAAAAAATCTCTCACTTTGTTTGCTCTTTTCAGTATTATGTCTATTCTGATAAGCTACCCAGGAAAGGGCCTGAAAATAGCCATATTAATATATGTAGCCTTAGAAATCAGGTTCTATGAAATCAATAACTGCTAACATCAGATAACATTCATATATTAGCCATTTCTGAGACTCACTTAGATATTCATTTGATAATACAGCAGCAGCAATACAAGGATATACCATCTGTAGAAGAGAGACAATTGCTTATGGAGAGGTGTTGCTGTATATATTCAGAGCCATATCCCTGTAATGCTTAGAGACTTTTGTCAAGTGTTATTGAAGTGTTGTGGTTGCAGGTTCTCTTGGCACATCTAAAGCCTTTTCTTTTGGGGGTGTTGCTAGAGGCCACTAAGTGCTAGCAGTCAGTATCTAAATAATATGTGTGAAATGCATATTGTTTCATCAAGCCGTCCGCTCAAGAGGAAGCTTCCTACTGTAACCAGTGCCTGTAATCTGGTTCAGGTTATTAATCAACTAACCAGGGTGTTTACAAAACACTGACAGGAACAAGATCATCCACATATATTGATCACGTTTTTACTACTGCTGTAGAACTTTGTTCAAAGCTGTATCCGTACCCATTGGATGCAGTATCACAATATAGTGGCTATATCCAGGAAAGCCAAAGTTCTAACAGCTGGATCTAAAAAAGTGTATAAGAGATCATACAAAAGATGTTGCTGTGACTCTTATTGCGGACGATGTTAAAAATATTTGTGGTCTGATGTGATTAATGAGGAGCTCCAGACGCTGCACTTGATGCATTTATGACATTGCTTCTTCCAAACTGTTGATAAACATGCACCTGTTAAGAAACTCACTGTTAGAACTGTGAAGGATCCATGGATTGATGAGGAAATGATCAACTATGGTTGAAAGAGATGGAGCAAAAGGGAGCGGCTATTAAGTCTGGCTGCACATCTGACTTACTTACTGCAAATTGAGAAATGATGTGACTAAACTCAACAAAAAAGAAGAAGAAACTATTATTATGAAGCCAATATCAGTGATATAAAGAATGATGGGAAAAAACTTTGGAGTACTTTAAATGAAATTATTGGGCAGAAAGACAATTCAACTCCATCTTTCATCGAAATCAGATGGCTTATTCATCACAAAAACATTTGATGTTGCCAATTATTTTTTATGATTATTTTCATTGGCAAAGTGGGCAAACGTAGGCAGGAATGCCAACAACGAACAGTAAGCAATTGTATTCATGCATAAAAAAACAAATAATGAAAGAAACGCATTGCAAGTTTGAATTTTGTAAAGTTATGTGGGAAAGGTGGAAAAATGTATTTTTCGTCAATAATGACAAACCTCCAGGCATTGACAACTTAGATGGAAAGCTACTGAGGGATGGTAGCTGACTCTATAGCCACTCCTATCTGCCATATTTTGAATCGTGCCTAGAGGAAAGTCTTTGTCAGGGCTGGAAGGAAGCCAAAGTAATTCCGCTATCCAAGAGTGGTTAAAGCGGCCTTTACTGGTTCTAACAGCAGACCTATAAGCTTGCTGCCAGCTCTTAGCAAACTGTTGTAAATATTGTGTTTGACCAAATACAATGCTATTTCTCTGTAAACAGATTAAACAACAGACTTTCAGCATGCTTATAGAGAAGGGCACTCAACATGTACTGCACTGACATAAATGACTGATGATTGGTTGAAAGAAATTGTAATAAGAAGATTGTGGGAACTGACTGTTAGATTTTCAGTGGCAGTCTTTGATATTATTGACCAGCACCTGTTGTTGAAAAAACTTTTGTGTTATCGCTTTTCAACCTCTGCCATGTCATGGATTCAGAGCTATCTATCTAATATAACTCAAAGGGTTTCTTTAATGAAGCTTTCTCAATGTCAAACATGTAAAGTGTGGTGTACCGCAGGGCAGCTCTCTAGGCCCTCTCCTCTTTTCTATTTTTTACCAATGACCTGCCACTGACATTAAACAAAGCATGTGCTGTGTCCATGTATGCTTATAATTCAACCATATACGCATCAGCAACCACAGCTAACGAAGTCACTGAAACACTTAACAAAGAGTTGCAGTCTGTTTTGAGATGGTGATCAGTAATAAACTGGGTCCTAACTGAACATCTCTAAAACTAAGAGCATTGTATTTGGTACAAAATCATTCCTTAAGTTTTTGAACCTCAGCTGAATCTGGTAATGAATGGTGTGGCTGTTGAACAAGTTGAGGAGACTAAATTACTTGCCATTACTTTAGATTGTAAACTGTCTTCGTCAAAACATTTAGATTCAATGGTTGTAAAGATGGGAGAGTTCTGGCCGTAATTAAAGAGATGCTCTGCTTTTTTGACACCATACTCCAAAAAGAAAGTTCTGCAGCTCTAGTTGTCTAATCTTGATTATTGTCCAGTCGTGTGGTCCGGTGCTGCAAAGGAAAGACCTAGTTAAGCTGCAGCTGGCCCAGAACAGAGCGGCACGTTTTGATCTTAATTGTAATCAGAGGCTGGATATAAATACTATGCATGCCGGTCTCTCTGGCTGAGAGTTGAGGAGAGACTGACTGCATCACTTAATTTTTTATAAGAAACATTAATGTGTTGAAAATCCCAATTGTTTGCATAGTCAACTTACACACAGCTCTGACACACACACATATCCCACCAGACTTGTCACCAGACCAGGGGTCTTTTCAAGTCCCCAAATCCAGAACAAATTCAAGAAAGCGTACAGTATTATATAGAGCCCTAATTGCATTGGAACTTCCTTCCATCTCATTTTGTTCAATAAACAGCAAACCTGGTTTCAAAAAAACAGAAAAGCAACACCTCACGGCACAACGCCTCTCCCCTATTTGACCTAGATAGTTTTGTGTGTATGCATTGATATGTAGGCTACATGTGCCATTTTAATGTATGTATGTAGTTCTGTCCTTGAGCTGTTCTTGTCTATTGATGCTGTATTATGGTCATTCTGTATTATGTTTCATGTTTTGTGTGGACCACAGGAAGAGTAGCTGCTGCAAATACCAAAAGTACTGAGTAAAGGGTCTGAATAATTATGTAAATGTGTTATTTGAGTTTTACATTTTTTATACATTTGCAAAAATGTCAAAATCAGTTGTTGCTTTGTCATTATGGGGTATTGTATGTAGATTGGTGAGGGGGGAAAAACGATGTAATCCATTTTAGAATAAGGCTGTAACGTAACAAAATGTGGAAATCGTGAAAGGGTCTGAATACTTTCCAAATGCACTGTTTAGAGTCACCAATCCTAACTTCAGAAACAAATCTCCCCTTGACATCAATGCATGATTTATGTGAAAAGTTAAGGATTTGGCCTGAAGAGAGAAAAGTCTTAGATGTTGTACATGTTGTACATGAGGGACTTACAATACAGGTCTTACTGTAAGAAGGACCCATTGCCCTTACTGACACTACTAACATACACCCTACTAACCAGCTTAGGGACATCCTCTATGTGAATGTGTAATGTAATCACACTGTAAGCATATTTGTATTCCTTTTCAAGAATTATCACGTGAAATATGGAGAAAAGCCCAAACGGCATTTCTAGATTTGTATGTGTGCACTTGTAGAGTGTACCGTCACACACACTCACACTCACAGAGAATCACACACACATCTGTGTGTGATTGTGAGTATGAGTGTGAGTGTGAGTGTGTGTGTGTGTGACGGTACACTCTACAAATGTTTAGAGAGGCAAATGCTCAGCGAAGGCCAAGCCTGGCGACGACCAGTTACTCACGGTACACTTGTGTGGCTTCTCCCCCGTGTGTCTCCTCATGTGAACCACCAGCATGTACTGGGCCTTAAAGGGCTTCTGCTCCCTGGAACACTCATCCCAGCGGCACACAAACTCCTTCTTCTCCCCGTGGATGTGGTCGTTATTGATGTGCTGTAGGGAGACACGCCCGGGATGAGACGTGTTAATACCTTTCTGGATCTCTACAGCCTGTGAGACTTACGGACCCGTCCAGTAACAACCCCCAGCCCCTACTCCCTAAACACTTGTGTCGATCTAAGGGATTGGATAGGTGTAAKGCAACAGTCATTCAATTGTAGTAATTCTTTTAAATCTACATAAGTGCCTAAGGGGAAGGGGCTAGGTTTTCTTTCTGTGCATGGCCTGTAACTTCTCCTGATGTTAATAATGTTTACATATTTTGCATTACTCATCTCAAATGTATATACTGTATTCTATTCTACTGTATTTTAGTCTATGCCGCTCCGACATTGCTCGTCCAATTATGATATATTCTTAATTCCATTCCTTTACTTTAGATTTGTGTGTATTGTTTGTATTGTTGTGAAATTTGTCAGATATTACTTGTGAGATATTACTGCACTGTTTGAGCTAGAAACACAAGCATTTCGCTACACCCGCAATAACATCTGCTAAACACGTGTATGTGACCAATACAATTTGATTTGATGTTTCACTCCCCACAGAAGTCCCTCTGAGGTTGTCTTTTGTATTCGGTCTCTAGCTGTGTTCTGTTCGGTCTGTCGTTGAGTGTATTTGTACTACTTAGAGAACACACTATCAACAGGAGACAGAGGTTTTCTCTGTGATAGAGGTCTATTTGAACAAGTCCATTTCAGGTTGTGACAGAGGCAGAGCAGCCATTTGCCTATCAAAGAGATTAGGAGTAACGCCATCAATCAAAGTTTGCCGTTAACTTTCCGTTTGTCAGACAGTGAAGAAAAAAGACGTGATTGTGTTGTCGGGACGCACAATTTGCAGTGTGGTTCTGTTAGATGAGTTCCACTAGTCTACTTTTTCCACGAGGGATTCTACGGTTAGGGAAATTAAAATCAATCGTCAAACAGGCAAATGCTCCTTTGCTCCGCTCTGTTTGTATGTGTCTGAAGGGGCAGCCTCTCAACACTTTAATTCAATGGAATTGCCCCGTGACGGATTTCCAACTCTCTTATCCAAGATTGATGTGGCATCCCGCTGGCTGGCGTGCATAGCCTAAGACGAATGGGTCTGGACAGGTATTGTGCACCTCCCTCATTAGGGCTGTAGTGTTTGAGTGCAGGGGCCCAGTGAGTGGGATCCCTTGATGAACACATCTGCAGAAAAGGACTTAATACCCTGAGTACATCAGGAATGACTAACAACAAGGTAACCAATAGGATGCTTGGGTTTCAACCATGCAGCAACTAAAGTAACTTTTTTCCTTGCAAGAGTATAGCCCTAACAAGCATATATCCATTCACACGCTCACACACACACACACACATACACACACACACACCACACACACACACACACACACCACCACACACACACACACACACACACACACACACACACACACACACACACACACACACACACACACACACACACACACACACACACACACACACACACACACACACACACACACACACACACACACACACACACACACACACACACTGAACTTCGGTGACAAGACCATCATTGTAGTAGCTAAATGCCAACATATTCCTTAGGCTACTCTCTCTACATGTTGGTTTTAATGTCTGGCCCATGATAATTAAGCCAAAGACACATGGCGGTTGAGCGTGGCGTTGACTGCTCTCTCAGACAAGCAGCTCTTTGTCCATAACTGCCTTAACCTAAACCATCCTGGCCTATCATTAGGAAGTATCTCGGAGGTTTCACGTTCAGCTGGAGTGTAACTGTCGTGACTGAGTGAAACAATTGAGGACAGATAATGGAGGCCATAGTCGAAGCTCCTCTGTTACAGTGCCCCCCCCCCTTCTCTCTCTCTCCCTCTCCTCTCGCTCACTCTTCCTCTCTCTCTTCTACCGCTCTCTCTCTCTTCCTGCTCTCTCTCTAACTTGCTCTCTCTTCTCTTCCTCTCTCTCTCCTCTCTCTCTCGGTTCCTCTACTCTCTCTCTCTTCCACTCTCATCCCACTCTCAATCCACTTTCTCTTCCACTCTCTCTCTCTCTTCTCTTTGTCTCTCTCTCTCTCTCTCTCTCTATCGCTCTCTTTCTCTCGCTCTCTTTTCTCTCCCCCTCGCTCTCTCACTCTGCCCCCCCCCCTTCTCGCTCTCTCTTTCTTTCTCTCTCTGTCTGTCTGTCCCCCTCTCTTTCTGCTTCAGTGACGGCCTGGAATGCCCCTGCTCGACCAAGACTCTACATGCCAAAAAGTCCAATGGAGTAAAACAATCCCAGTCTCATGGAAGCTAAAAACTTAACTAAGCTTACTTTATGTGAACAACCAATGAATCATCTGACTCTCAGTATCTATCTGGAGGAAAGCATAATAAAACAGGACCCCAGTTGAAGTCCATTGACAAGCCTCAGTCTTAGGCAGCACTAAAATATGGACTCTTAGTTTGTTAGAGGTTTTTGTGGAGACTAAATCAGGGAGGGGTTAAGGGTTTAGTGTTCCTGGCAGGATGGCTTTATGTTGGGCTTCAGAGGTCAGAGGTCAGAGGTTAGGGAGCTCATATAGACCTAGAGGTCTGTGGGATTTATTCTGGACTTATTTCAGCTGCACTGACAGGCAGACCTCCTCTCTCTCACCACACACTCATTAGATAGCGACCTTCCTCTGCTCTTGGCCCAGGGCCCGTTTTTTTCGTTCGAACCACAGGTAACATACTTAGCCTTAAGATGCTTTTAGGAAACCGTCTCCGGGTTGTTTTTTTTAAAACACACGGGAACATTTTCTGAGCTAGTTAAAGAAAAAGGAAATGCTTCTCTGATCCCTGTCTCCTGTCCCCTCCTGTTCCCCGTCCCCCCCTTACATGGACCAGTTGTTCCTGCGTGTCGTACTCCTTGGAGCATCCTTCCCAGTGGCAGTTGGTCTCATACACCATCTCTGGCTCATGCTTGCATTCATCTTTATCCAAGTCCTCCTTCAGGTCCAGCATCCCACCTAGATGATCCTGTTAAGAGTTAGAACACGAGAAAAGAGAAGAAGATTTTATAATCCATTCTCTCTTACAGTCTAAGGAATGTGTCTTGTTTCTTTTAACCCAACACAAGCCARTAACACTCCTGCCGAAATTCTACTCAACAACACTTCAACCAACGATCACTACTGGCTGTAAGCGACRGAGTGATGCGCGTTTGGAGCAATACTGTCTGTATCCAAGGCTCAGCCTATCGTTCACARAACAACAGAATGCAGCGCAGCAGGCGACTGAAGAGAGACGTGCTTGTTACAGCATCAGCGGAGAGTGGAAAGGCAGCTTGCCAGTTACAGCAGCGCGTCCCCTGAATGATAATGAAGAGGTAACGTTAGAGAAGCCTGACCACGGAGATGGGGGTGAGAAGATGATAAAGCGTACTTCATGCGTACTTCATGAGCTGTAACCGAAAAACAACTGGCATTTGGAAAGTTTGAGGTGAGGGAGAAAGTGTGGTGGAACAAGTATTGTTAGCATTGTTATGTATCTTGCTAGCTGGATCGAATTCTTCGTTAGCTAGCCAGATAAATGTTGAGCAACATTAGCCAACTTATCTGATCAAATAATTTTGTTTATGGTGTGAAAATTAGCTTGCTAATAAAGTCAGACAGCTAACGTTAGATAGCTAACGTTTCAACATCAGATGAGCTAACGTTAGTAACCTAACCAATTCGCTTTAGTATTAACTGGTATACGACTCCTTGCCGTTCCTCAAGTTATAACGCGTTACTTGCTTACTGGATGGACCCTGGCAATCTGCGAAATGTTAACTAGTTAACTAGATAACGAACTAACTACTATCTGTGAACGAATGTTTCACCCTCTACAGTTTGTGGTTCATTTTCAGAATGAGAGAATTAGGTGAAAATGAGGCGTTGCTTTTAAACAAGTGGATTCAGGGATCATGTGTAGCTGGAGCTGGGCCTGGCTTATACTGGATGCCACTATAGAGGTGAAAGAAACACCACACACTTTCCCTCTATCTCACTTCTTCAATACAGTGGCTAAAAATGGGTATGCCAGGTGTACTCTCTGCCTGAAAGAGATCAATTATGCCAACTAAGGTTATCATGCTCTGATGGCACATTGTAGAACAGATGTCCACAGGCAGAACGTGTACAATGTTATAATGTGCAGTGTAGCCCAAAGATATTACTTTTGTTGTGTTGAATTTGACAGTAACACTTGTGTGTGAGTGAGGGGGGATTATTCAATGTTTTACTCAGTGAATGTTATTTTTTGCACACGTAGCCTTGTGCACTTGATGATGTCTACTATAGTGGCCACTATAATAGAACAAAAATAGAATACCTGTTTGTTTCATTCTATTTCTACTTTAAGAAGTTTTTTCCCCAAGTACAATATTTAGATGTGTGTGTGTTCACAAGCGTTCTATTGTAAAGGCTGTCATGGCTAACTAAAATATTAGTGTATTGTTTATTCTCAAGACTTAAGTGTCATTTGCAGTAAAGTCTAGGCAACAAATACATTGGATTTCTTTCTTTACATTTTTTAGCTGTGAGTTAGGATCACATTAACCACTTTTTATTTTGCACACAGGGACTGATCATGTAGCTCATATGCTTTGTTTAATTAGTTCAAACCTGCATTTCCCCCTAGCAGGGATTTGTTTTGCATGTTTCAGTGCAACAAAAAAAGTGTCACCTTTTTGGGCCTTCACCAGTTTGCATCCCTGTTCAACTATTAACTGTTACTGATGTGGGGAGGGGACACCCTGACATTATCCGAGATAGCCCAGATTGACTTAACTGGAGGAACAGTGACTAATGTACATGTACCTATCTGTCCAGGTAGGGATTCAGTTCCCAGGCCTGCAGGCTGTGTGTGTGTGTTGTGTGTGGTGTGTGTGTGTGTGTGTGTGTGTGTGTGTGTGTGTGTGTGTGTGTGTGTGTGTGGTGTGTGTGTGTGTGTGTGTGTGTGTGTGTGTGTGCTGTACGTCCGTGTGACGTGCAGCCCATCCCCTGGTTCTCCTCTTGCTCTCTGGTCTCCTCTTTCTCTCTCCACAGCTCCAGCCTCCCACCCTTCCCTGCTCCAATGTGCTGACTGCAGCATGTTTATCTCTGCCGCGCGCCACTATCTTCATCAATTCTACTGGCCCCAAGACGACTATGTACACCACCATCCCCATGCATCAAACCTGCCTCTGAGTCAAAGAGGAGGGCTCCGCAAATTTGTCAAAAGAGAGAGAGAGAGAGAGAGAGAGAGAGAGAGAGAGAGAAATGCACCTCAGATGACAATAACGTCTGGCCAATATTTCATTGAAATGAAGTGCTGTGGCACAGTTTACAGCAGCCAGGGAGAAAAGAAGAGCGGGAGGAACAAACGAATGGATGCAAAGCTCTTATCACACAGAGTTTTTCTTCTTTCAGCCGTAGCAGAGAAAGAAAGGGGGTCAGGGGACTGGCTGGTTCCCAGGGGTCTGTGTCAGTTCAGGACAGAGGAGTATTTGGGGGGAAATGGCAGAGGAAAGGAAGCAATGGAAACAGTTTTTTATTTTCTTTCCATCATCAGTTGCAGAGGTTTGATCATTTTTTAACTGCCCTCAACACATCATTCTCTTTAGATCCTATCAACCCGTACGTCTCACTTACTGTACAGGGCAACAAGGTTCATCATGACAACTGATTTATAAAGTAGTATATCCTACGCCGATTCTTACCGGAGAGCATGGGGACAGCGGCCTCGGACACTCCACCTCTGTCTTCACCTTTGACCTCTTGGTGATCATGGGATTGACTGTACTGCTCACTGCCGAGTCCCCACATGTGTTCTGGAGTGGAGGAGCGGAGAGAATAGGAGAGGAGGGGAGAGAATCAAAGAGAAGAAAAGATAGGGGTTAATACAGGGCTCGAGTCAAATAGACATTCATACATCAGAGGTGAGCCACCACAGAGACTAAACAATTTTGAGTGTTTTGTGATGAGAGGGTGCAGTATGAAAACATCCCATCCATCTACAGAGGGAGCCCACTGCCTGGGGCTTCAGTGTAAACCTCAGGTGACTCCTGGAGAAACTTTGGAGACGAGAGTAGGCACACCCCACCACCTACACAGTTAATGCTTCACAATAAGCTGACACAGGCCGTATCTGCCAGTTGGCTTTAAGAGTCATGCTAGACTGTGATTCTGGAAACCACAGCAAAGTGTTCCTAATCAGAGGAAGACTTTGTTTCTCCTCAGTATCCCTCTGTGTTTACTGTGGTCTGTAACAGAACCGTGGGGTTTGGTGTTTACCTTACGAAGGGGCGTTTCAGTGAATGGTATGATAAGAACCACAGAGAGAACCACAAACCACAGTGGACGTATACAATGGATGAGAAAGGAGACAGCAGTACTTATGTTTTAAATCATCTTAAAACAAGTTTACTGACTATGCAAACAAACAGAAGAAAATTGTACGGCTATAGACGTCATGCTGGTTTGATTTGAGCATCCCACACAATACCAGAACCTCCTGAAGTCCACAGGGCAAGGCTCACATTTGGCGGTTATGGACAATGAGAAGATCTACCTCGTACCAGACAATTTAGGCACAGTTCAGGAAGAAGATGAACAAACTCAAGGAAAAAGTCTTCGCACATCAAAGCTGGTTTGCATACCGCCGTTAGCAAAGAAGAAGAGCAGTCTCACCTTTGACTGTGAGCCATTGTGGTGGTTGTGTGAGGAGGGGGGCAGAGAGGAGAGACCCAGGGCAGACTGGCGACTGGAGAAGATGGGTGGGGGCTGGATGAGAGGAGGGGTGTGGCCAAACACACTCAGGCCTCTCTGCTGGGACAGGAGCTGCTGGTAGGCCATGGGGTTGATGTGGTGGGGGAAGGTAAAGGACGGACTGGAACACAAGACATTAACGCACATGAGAGATATGTCTCATCTCCAACTGTGACACAAAATTCCACTTTCAACCCAGGTAGCCTAGAGGTTAAGTGTGTTGGGCCAGTAACTGAAAGGTCACTGGTTCAAATCCCTGAGCTGACTAGATGAAAAATATATCGATGTGCCCTTGAGTAAGGCACATAAGCCTAATTGCTCCTGTGAGTCAAGAGTCTGCTAAATGACTCAAATGTAAGTCACAACTTTTCACCTGAACTCAATGTTAGTCATGTATAAGGCTGTGGGGGTCATGAAGTTCTGTCAGCCAGTGATTTTCAAGCAAATAACTGTCGGTCTCACGGTAACTGAACATGAATTAACTTAAACACATTTAGCATCTCCTGGCTTCCACGCAGTCTACAAGCCACTGATGCAGACCTTTGGAACATCTACATTTTAAAAAGTCCGTTAAATCCATGAAATGTAGCTTACACTATCGCAATAAATCCATTATTTATTTTAGACGGGTCTAAAGAAACTTGATATGAAGAAAAAGTAGAATAGAATAGTATAATCTGAGTTGTCCTTATGTTAGGCCCTGATCTGGCTAGGCCATATGGCTGTGGGCTACACTAGTTTATTTAGCAGACAAGATTTGCTTAGAATTCCGTGGCATTATTTTATAGTATTTTATAGTATGAAGAATACAATTGAACAAAGCTGAATAAAATAGAAAGGATATTTTCTCCAAATGATTTGAGGGAGTGCGCACATGTGGCTATTCTGTGTTGAGCGATTAACAAAGAAACATGTACTCCTATATGCTTAATTTAGAGTTATTAATGTAACTTTAGTTGTGATACAAATGTGTTTGTTTCCATTTTTAATACATTCTAAGGCTGCATGATGCAACTCTTTTATTTATTTATTTAACCTTTATTTAACCTGGTAGGCTAGTTGAGAACAAGTTCTCATTTGCAACTGCGACCTGGCCAAGATAAAGCAAAGCAGTTCGACACATACAACAACACAGAGTTACACATGGAATAAACAAACATACAATCAATAATACAGTAGAAAAATCAATATACAGCATGTGCAAATGAGGTAGGATAAGAGCGGTAAGGCAATAAATGGTGGCAACGTAATTACAATATAGCCATTAAACAACTCTATTGATGATTTGAAAAAAGTTGCATGAAAGGCATGAGCTCTGCTTTGTTTTGTTTTTTTACACAGGATATACACACTTCATCAGTCTCTCATTCACAATTTGACAAGAACTTGATAATTCCTTACATTTCACGGCTGCATACCCTTTGTGTGGCCATAATGCCCCCTAACAAATCCATTCCTTTTGCGCCCAAATTGGCCGTTGGGCTGAATATAATAATTATAATTCCCTTCTTCCGGCTGCGTGCTGAAGCACCTCTCACTCACATGGCTCTCTGTCAAGTGATCAGGTCTTTCTCACAGGCTACAAGTGAAGACAGACACATCGGGGACACAACTGCGCACGTCCTTATCCAATTCCGAGGCGCATATTGAAGATATTGGAAGAACTGTCCACATTTACTTTTCGTCAGCCTAACGAGTAATAAGTAGGCAGCAAAAGCACTAGCCTATGTCAATCTACTATCCCKCATAGTACAAAAGTTGACATATTCTATTCTGTGCAAGAAATAAATATTCCATAGTCTTGGACACTAGCATAAAAAAACTGAAAACYTTTAGCTTAAAAAAGGCAATTTCTTCACATTATAAGTGCAGCAATGTGCACACTGCAGTAGGCTATAAGCATGAATGTTCCATTAGCAGGAAAACACTATTCTCAAAAGTGACCACAAATGCGATTATGCATGTAATGCTTTTATCAGAAAAGTGCATTTTTATGGTGTAAATGATCTTCCCCAAACTTGAAACTATGCCAGTTAGGCTCCACGCCCCTTGTAAAGCGGATTCATGTGCTTCATTTTATGAAGTTATTTGGCCACTTTAGTTGTGATACAAACTTGATAAAAATATATAGGCCTATGGACTAGGCCTTATGGGTCTCCCGGTCGCGACACAGCCTGAGATCGAACCCAGGTCTGTAGTGACGCCTCTAGCACTGCAATGCAGTGCCTTAGACCACTGCGCCAATCCGGAGGCATGTATTACTTTATTTGACTTAAATGGAGTTTATATTCATGTGACCAGTATATCAGTTAACCCTATCCAAGCATCTTAAATCAATAGTTTTTAACAATAATGTATTACTACATATTGACTAGTTACTGGCTAGGGTACCTGATGCCTCCAACAGAGAGGTGTCCYTAGGAGCTGCTAGCTGCAGAGCTGGAGCGTGAGTTGTTGATGTAGGCCACCAGAGAGTTGGGCGAGGTACGGATCATGGTCTGCAGGTCGATGCTGGCGTCTGAGAGAGGCGAGATGGACAGGGCTCGCTTTCTGTTCAGCCTGGGGGTCAGTCTGGGACTGGGGAACCGTGACACTGTGGGAAAGAAAAACACACAGACACATACAGACTGTTAGTCTGACAACCTCTGAACTTCTCTCAGCTTCTCCTCCTGGCATAGTTGCATCTGATTCAAGTATGCAGAGACTTATTGTCGTAGTTTGCATATACTGTATACATGCAGCACATGTGTGATGCACACAAAATGTATGGTCACATTTGTGTTTATGTATTGTTTCTTTGTATTGGGGAAGAATGCTTTTACTGAATTGTCAGTCCTCCAAGGTTTCGCCATTGCGATGCATTGATACTACTATTGGCCACCAGTAGGGGGCAGTGAGACGTGTTTACTTCGCAATGGTTTATATGCGATCCTGCACCTGTGTGTTCTCATAATTGAGAGAACCTATGAAAGAGAAGCTACGTTCTCCTGTTTCCTCATTTATCCTGTGTTACAGGTCAGTAAAGTCCAAAAAAACACTGAATACCACAATATAGTTTTGTAACTTGCTTGTTGAAGTGAATGTAATGGTTTCGAACAACATAGTAATTGTATAACTGTGTARTAGATAGAAAACGCATGTCAAGTGTAAAGTGAAATGATGGCGGTGAATTCCTTTGATCTAGAAAAAACGAATTGTTAACTCCTGAACATTTTTTTGTTGTTGAAAAAAAACCACTCATGACAATATCCTAAGGATTTAGAGAATTTAATGTTGTAACTGTGACGTTTAATAACTTTGTTGTACTGTAAATGTTAGAAAAGCCGCTAGCTTAGAGCTAGCTCCGGTTAGCTGTTTGCTAGCTCCGGTCAGTTGGTTGCTAGCTTCGGTTAGCGCAATGCTAGCTTGTTCAGTAATTTTTCAGAAATTAGCATTAATGTCAGTTGCAATAGTCTTGTCTTTCTATTAGTCCTTCTTACACTGAGTGAATGTGTTTTGAGCATGGGTATAAAGTAACTTCTAATGAGTACATCTGTCACAGCCTGATCTGTTTCACCTGTTCCTTGTGATTGTCTCACCCCCCTCCAGGTGTGGCCATCTTCGCCATTATCCCCTGTGTATTTATACCTGTGTCTCTGTTGTTCGTTGCCAGTTCGTTTGTTTATTCAAGTCAACCAGCGTTTTTGTTCTCAGCTCCTGCTTTTCCCAGTCTCTTGTTTTCTCACCTTCTGGTTTTGACTCTTGCCTGTCTGACTCTGAGCCCACCTGCCTGACCTGACCTGGCTCTGCCGACCTGTACCTTTGCCCCACTTCTGGATTGTTGACCTCTGCTTACCCTGAGCCTGCCTGCCTCCGGTACCGTTGCCCCACTCTGGTTTACTGACCCCCGCCTGCCTTGACCTGTCTATTGCCTGCTCTGTTGGAATATTACCATTGTCCATTCTACATGTCTGCATCTGGGTCTTACTTGATTCTGAAATACCAGTCTTTAAAGGCTTTCGTGTTTTAGAGGTCTTATGGCTATATGTGGCAACAGTCAATACATAATTATAACCTAAACAGGTGAATTACAGTATAATTGTTAATAGATAGAATGTGATGATGTATTGATATTGATTGTGTTTTTTGAATGTTTATGAAATATGTCAGGATTTATGAGCACATGATTAAAACCTTTAAAGAACAAAACAAAAAATGTAAATACAATGAAAAGACAGAAAATACGATTTGCACTTGAGAGAATGTTGAATAAGATAATTGAGAGAACCTTTGAAAGAAAAGCACGTTCTCTGTTTCATCATTTATCCGGTGTTACGGAACTTTATCTGCACCAGTCCCAAACTGGCTATAACACATGCATTAGATATAGTATTATTATTTTTTATTTGCCTTATTTAACTAGGCAAGTCGTTAAGAACACAATTCTTATTTATGACGTAGTAACAGTGGGTTAACTGCCTTGTTCAGCAGCAGAACAACGCTTTTTACCTGTCAGCTGGGATTTGATCTAGCAACCTTTCGGTTACTGGTCCAATGCTCTAACCACTAACCACATCCGTACCAGTCAAAAGTTTGGACACATCAACTCATTCAAGGGTTTTTCTTTATTTTACTATTTCTACATTGTAGTGATAGTGAAGACATCAAAACTATGAAATAACACATATGGAATCATGTAGTAACCAAAAACAAATTTATTTGAAAACTTGCAGTTAGGCTCTACACCGTTGTAAAGTGGATTCACGTGCTTCATTTTATGAAGTTATTTGCCACTTTAGTTGGGATACAAACTTGATCAAAATATATAGGCCTAAGGCTAGGCCTTATGGGTCTCCCGGTCGCGACACAGCCTGAGATCGAACCCAGGTCTGTACTGACGCCTCTAGCACTGCAATCTTCAGAGTAGTACCCTTTGCCTTGATGACAGCTTTGCACACTCTTGGCATTATCTCAACCGGTTCATGGAATGCTTTTCAACAGTCTTGAAGGATTTCCACATATGCTGAGCACCCGTTGGCTGTTTTCCTTCACTTTATGGTCCAACTCACCCAAACCATCTCAATTGTGTAGGTCGGATGATTGTGGAGGCCAGGTCATCTGATGCAGCACTCCATCACTCTCCTTCTTGGTCAATAGCCCTTACACAGCCTGGAGGTGTGTTGGGTCATGCTGTTGAAAACAAATGATATCCACTAAGCGCAAACCAGATGGGATGGCATATCGCTGCAGAATGCTGTGTAACCATGCTGCTTAAGTGTGCTTGAATTATAAATATCACAACAGTGTCACAAAAGCACCCCACGCTTCACGGTGGAACCACACATGCGGAGATCATCGTTCACCTACTCTGCATCCACAAAGACACGCGGTTATAACCATCTCACATTTGAATCATCAGACCAGGACAGATGTTCCACCGTCTATGTCATGTGTTGTTTCTTGGCTCAGCAAGTTCTTTTATTTGGTTGTCCTTTAGAAGTGGTTTCTTTGCAGCAATTCGACCATGAAGGCCTGATTCACAGTTCCACTGAACAGTTGATGTTGAGATGTGTTTGTTACTTGAACTTGTGAAGCATTTATTTGGGGCTCAATTTCTGAGGCTGGTAACTCTAATGAACTTATCGTCTGCAGCCAGAGGTAACTCTGGGTCTTCCTTTCCTGTGCGGTCTCATGAGAGCCAGTTTCATCATAGCGCTTGATGGTTTTTGCGAATGCATTGAAGAACTTTCAAAGTTCTTGAAATGGCTAAAGTTATGATGGACTGTCGTTTCTCTCTGCTTATTTGAGCTGTTCTTGCCATAATAATGGAACTTGCCTTTTTACCAAATAGGGCTACTCATTCTGATACCACCCTACCTTGTCACAACAAACTGATTGGCTTAACACATTAAGAAGGAAAGAATTACAAATTAACTTTTAACAAGGCACACCTGTTAATTGAAATGCATTCCAGGTGAATACCTCATGAAGTCGGTTGAGAGAATGCCAAGAGTGTGAAACTGTCATCAAGGCAAAGGGTGGCACTTTGAAGAATCTCCCATATAAATATATTTAGATTTATTTAACACTTTTTTGGTTACTACAGATTTTTATGTGTTATTTTCATAGTTTTGATGCTTCACTATATACCACAATGTAGAAAGTAAAATAAAGAAAAACCCTTGATAGTAGGTGTGTCAAAACTTTGACTACTGCACATATATAAATACAGTGGGGAAAAAGTATTTAGTCGCACCAATTGTGCAAGTTCTCCCACTTAAAGATGAGAGAGGCCTGTTAATTTCATCATAGGTACACTTCAACTATGACAGACAAAATGAGATTTTTTTCTCCAGAAATCACATTGTAGGATTTTATGAATTTATTTGAAATTATGGTGGAAAATAAGTTTTTGGTCAATAACAAAAGTTTATCTCAAATACTTTGTTATATACCCTTGTTGGCAATGACAGAGGTCCACGTTTTCTTGTAAGTCTTCACAAGTTTTTACACACTGTTGCTGTGTATTTTGGCCCATTTCTCCATGCAGATCTCCTGAGCAGTGATGTTTTGGGTGTTTGCTGGGCAACACGGACGACTTTCAACTCCCTCCAAGATTTTCTATGGGTTGAGATCTGGCAGCTAGACCCTCCAGGACCTTGAAATGCTTCTTACGAAGCCACTCCTTGTTTGCCCGGGCGGTGTGTTTGGGATCATTGTCATGCTGAAAGACCAGCAACGTTTCATCTTCAATGCCTTGCTGGATGGAAGGAGGTTTTCACTCAAATTCCCGATACATGGCCCCATTCATTCTGTCCTTTACACGATACCGAGTTAGTCGTCCTCGCTTTGCAGAAAAACAGCCCAAGATGCATGTGTCCACCCCCATGCTTCACAGTAGGTATGGTGTTCTTTGATGCAACTCAGCATTCTTTGTCCTCCAAACACGACGGGTTGAGTTTTTACCAAAAAGTTCTTTTTGGTTTCATCTGACCATATGACATTCTCCCATCTTCTTCTGGATCATCCAAAATGCTTCTAGCAAACTTCAGACGGGCCTAGCATGTACTGGCTTAAGCAGCGGGGGAACGTCTGGCACTGCCAGGATTTGAGTCCCTGGCGGCGTATGTGTTACTGATGGTAGGCTTTGTTACTTTGGTCCCAGCTCTCTGCAGGTCATTCACTAGGTCCCCGTGTGGTTCTGGATTTTTGCTCACCGTTCTTGTGATCTTTTGAACCCAGGGGTGATCTTGCGTGGAGCCAGATCGCGGGGGATTTCAGTGGTCTTGTATGTCTTCCATTTCCTAATAATTGCTCCCCAGTTGATTTCTTCAACCAAGCTGCTTACCTATTGCAGATTCAGTTCTTCCCAGCTGGTGCAGGTCTACAATTTTGTTTCTGGTGTCCTTTGACAGCTCTTTGTCTTGGCCATAGTGGAGTTTGGAGTGTGACTGTTTGAGGTTGTGACGTGTCTTTATATCTGATAACAAGTTCAAACAGGTGCCATTAATACAGGTAACGAGTGGAGGACAGAGGAGCCTCTTAAAAAAGAAGTTACAGGTCTGTGAGAGCCAGAAATCTTTGCTTGTTTTGTAGGTGACCATACTTATTTTCACCATAATTTGCCAATAAATTCATAAAAAATCCTACAATGTGATCACTCGATAACGTGCACTCATACATGTATGCAGTTAGCATACAGCAGAAATTACAGCGAGGCACTGTGGATTCATTTACCTGCATCGCATGGCTCTTATCTGCATATCCCTTCACGAACAGCCCAATACACGTCGTGCCAATACTGTCCACGTATGTCGTCTATTGTTTTGTTACTTCTCCGGACTTGTTCTATCGTTGTTCTGAAATTTTGTCCTAGTGTCTGCTGGCTCCGGATTTTGAACCTCCGACCACAGACACAAGCGTCATCGGCACTGACAGTGTCTGGCGTTGGTGAACTGTGAAGTCGGAGCGTTCTGGTCACGCAGCAGGGCTACAACATGTTGAGTAGAGCAGCGCTAAAGGCACATTCTTGCCACCTGTGGCTTTTAATACATTTTTGCCCTGCGGTACTTGGGGACTCGCCCATAAGTTTCACATTTCACATGACATGCCAAAGACCATTAATACTAAAAATATAGGTAGATCAAAACACGAGATATTTTAAAGAACACGATAAAACAAAGCACACTCAATATATGCAGGTTCAGTTCCCGACATATTTACAATGTGTAGAGGATATTGACCCTAAGAGGTTGATACAGTGGGCATAAATACGTATTTTAGTCAGGCACAATTGTGCAGTTCTCCCACTTAAAAATATGAGAGAGGCCTGTAATTTTCATATCAGGTACACTTCAACTAATGACAGACACAAATGAGGGAAAAAATCAGAAAATCACATTGTAGGATTTTTATGAATTATTTGCAAATTATGGTCGAAATATTTTGGTCACCTACAACAGCAGATGTTCTGGCTCTCACAGACTGAACTTCTTTTAAAGGAGGCTCTCTTTCCTCCACCATTACTGTATTAATGGCCCCTGTTTGAACTTGTTATTCATATAAAGACCTGTCCACAACCTCAACAGTCACACTCCAAAACTCCACTATGGCAAGACCAAAGAGCTTGTCAAAGGACACCAGAGAAACCAAATTGTTGACCTGGCGCTGGAAGACTGAATCTGCATAGGTAAGCAGCTGGTTTGAATAAATCCACTGTGGGAGCATATTATGGAAATGGAAGACATACAAGCCCATGATAATCTCCCTCGATCTGGGCATCACGCAGATCTCCCCGTCGGGTCAAAATGATCACAAGAACGGTGAGCAAATCCCAGAACCACACAAGGGAGGCTAGTGATGACTGAGAGAGTGGGACCAGTAGTAACAGCCTACCATCAGTAAACTAATACCCGCAGGGATCAAATCCTGCAGTGCCAGACGTGTCACCCTGCTTAACGCAGTACATGTCCAGCGCCGTCTGAGATTTGGAGCTTTGGATGATCCAGAAGAAGATTGGCAGAATTCATATTGGTCAGTGAAACAAAATAACTTTTGTAAAAACTCAGCCTCGTCGTGTTTGGAGGACAAAGAATGCTGAGTTGCATCCAAGAGACACCATACCTACTGTGAGCATGGGGTTGGAACATCAGCTTTGGGGCTGTTTTTCTGCCAGGGACCAGGACGACTTGATCGGTGTGAATGGGCCATGTATCGTGAGATTTTGAGTGAAACTCTTTCATCAGCAAGGGATTGAAGATGAAACGTTGCTGGGTCTTTCAGCATGACAATGATCCAAACACACCGCCCGGGCACGAAAGGAGTGGCTTGTAAGAAGCATTTCAAGGTCCTGGATGGTCTAGGCAGTCTCCAGATCTCAACCCCATAGAAACTTTGGAGGTTTGAAAGTCCGTGTTGCCCAGCAACAGCCCAAAAATCACTGCTCTAGAGGGATCTGCATGAGGAATGGGCCAAAATACCGCAACAGGTTGTGAAAACTTGTGAGGACTTACAGAAAACGTTTACCTTGTCATTCAACAAAGAGTATATAACAAAGTATTGAGAAGAACTTTATGTTATTGAACAAATACTTATTTTCCACCTAATTGCAAATAATTCATAAAAATCCTACAATATATTTTTTCTGGATTTTTTTCCCTCATTTTTTGTTTCATTGTGATGTGTACCGATTGAATGATTACAGGTTGCTCTCTTATCTTTTTAAGTGAGGAACTTGCACATTGTGAGTCTGACTAAATACTTTTTTGCCCCACTGTATATACATCACACTATTATTACAGGTGGGGAGACAAAGTAAATTTTGATACCACTGCACGATTTTGGAGTTTTCTACTTACCAAAGCATGTAGAGTCGTCGAATTATTCCATACGGTACACTTCAACTGTGCAGAACGGATGTAAAACAAAAGATCACAAAAACTTGTATGATTTTACAGTAATTTAATTTGCATGTTTATTGCATGAATCAGGATTTGATCACCTTCCAACCAGTAACACATTCCGGGCTCTCACAACGCTGTTAGTTTTTCGTTTCAGAAAGCCTCTGTTCCACTCATTACCTGTATTAACTGCACCCTGTTATGAACTCATTACCTTGTAGAAAATACACCTGTCCCAACTCAATGCAAACAGGACTCCAACCCTCTCCACAATGGCTCCAGATCCAGTGAGCTGTGTGTAAGCGACCATCAGGATAAAATTGTTAGACCCTGCCAAGGACTGTGGATGGGTACAGGGACAATAGCAACAGCTTGGATGAGAGGCAACCAACTGTTAGCCACATTTTTAGGAAACATGAGAAGAAGGTTCAACGTGCGCGATTCAATGCACCCTCCGGTCTGGGGCTCATGAAGATCTCCCTTGTGGGGCATCAACATGTGCATGAGGAAAGGATTGGATCAGCCCAACTCACGCAGACCTGTGTCATGACCCTGAAGACTGTGGGACCACAGTCTAACAAAGAAAGCTTAGTAACCACACTGGCCGTCATGGATTAAAATCTGCACGAGCAAGGTCCCCTGCTCAAGCCCAGCGCCATGTCCAGGCCATCTGATAAGTTTGCCAATGCCATCTGGATGATCCAGAGGAGGAATGGAGAAGGTATTGTGGTCTGATTGAGACCCCAAAAATAGCAGTTTTGGTAATAAACTCCATCGCGTGTTGTGGAGTAAGAAGAAGGTGAGTACAACCCCAAACACATTCCCAAACCGTAAGCATGGAGTTGGAAAATCGTTCTTATGGGGAATGCTTTTCTGCAAAGGGGACAGGAAGACTGACCGTATTGAGGGAGGATGGAATGGTCCATGTTACTCGCGAGATCTTGGCCACACAACCTCTTCCTCAGTAAGAGCATTGAAATCGGGTCGGTAGGCAGAAGTCTTTCCAGCATACAACGACCGAAACACACAGCCAGGGCAATACGTAAGGAGTGGCTCCGTTTAAGAAGCATCTCAAGTCCTGCAGTGGGCCTAGCCAGTCTCAGACTCTTAACCCATAGAAAATCTTTTGGAGGAGCTGAAAGTCCGTATGTCCAGCACAGCCCGGAACCTAGTATTTGGAGACAGGTCTGTATGGTGAGGTGGCCCAAACATCCCGCTGGAGTTGTGCAACCCTGGTCAAGAACTACAGGAAACGTATGATCTCTGTTAGTTGCACAACAAAGGTTTCTTGCTATCTCTTCTATCAAATATTCAGTTCTTGCGTTTTTTGTTATCACTTATGTAGGAATTATGCAATATACCTTACATAAAAATCATTACAATGTGTTTTTTCTGGATTTTTGTTTTAGATTCGTCTCTCCAGTTGAAAGTATACTATGGATACAAACTACAGACGCTCTACTCATGCTTTTGTAAGTAGGAGAAACCTGCAAATCGTCGTGTGTCAAAGTTACTGTTTCTCTCCACTGTTATAATTATTTGTATTATTATATATCCCACACCATGCATGATCTATAATGGCTATCAGTTTAACTTTTTATGCCATGTAACCCGCTTTCTGCCCCTACTCCTAGCCCCACTATCACTCACTCCAAGCCAAGTCAAAAGCCCYGTGTCTCTCTCTCTCTCCTTAAGTGAGGGCACCCACTTTACCACTGTGAGATATTAAGAATGTTTTCAAATATTTGTATTTATTTCATACAGGCAAAAATAATTATATCGAGTCAATCTTTCTTTCTCACTATCATTGTGTCATTTCCCCATCCCATCATACACTGCCCAACTCTGTGCTATTTCTGGAGCTGCAGAGCGAGAGACAGACCTAGAGGAACGCTCCAGCGCAGCCTAGCCTCTAGCCCAGCCTGGGACTGGGTGATGGATGCTAACGCAGCCTCCCTCCGACACCCAAACCCCCTGGAAATAGAGCAGCACTATCAATAAGTGCTCAAGATTGATTCCCAGCTAATACAGTAAACAATTTGTCTGAGGTGATGGAAACCGAGCCTGGCAGAAGATATTGTTGCAGTAAAATAAACTCATCTCTTATCCGGTGCTAGAATTATACCCGGGGAAGGAAGTAAAGCAGAGGATGGATACGGGATGGAGATGAAAGATGAAAATAAAAAAAAKTAAAACAATCCTCAAACAACTTTCTTTAATGTGTCCTAGTGACACACATTTTCAATGTACACGATATAAAATTAAAATAAAACAAAATGCGCAAAACAAACGGCTTCTATTCCGTTTGAAAATATATTTTAAAGATCTGTTGTCTTTCAAAATTGATGCATCCTAAATGGCAACCTATTTCCTACATAGTGCACCACTTTTGACCAGAGCCTTGTGTAGGGAATAGGGTGCTATTTGGGATGCACCCATAGGCCTTGGTGACCTCATTAAGATTCAGTGTAAAGGATAATAAATCTAAGCCTAAATAATGTACTTTAATTAAACAGATAAAAATCTCACTGCGATCGAAAACATTCTGTACTTCACTTTGGTAAATGAGGCCAATTTAGAGAATTGATTTCAACTGAAATGTATGCAAAGTGTTTTTGATCGCTCTTATGCCCATGGTTTATAATGTACATTTTGTCACTGTTTTTTTTTTGAAAGTCCATAAGCTACCTGGTCTTACTTTGAAAAAATGTAGGATGATAATTACGTAATAACTATCCAATAATTACTTCATGAAAAAGTGCCACTATGTATAATCTACTACCAGSCATGTACAGCAGTTACTGTAACCAGCTGTTTAAACATATTTTAAGAATAGAAGCCTTAAACTGTATGGGTAATGGCATTTTGTAAAAAATTTTAAAACACCAAATCACAGATGAAATTCATAAAGCTGGTTATCCTCTAATTTCCTATYATATTGAACCGGTGTGTTTCTGGAGTCTGTTGCTCTAGGGGGCCAGTGATGTCAGCAGGAGAGCCAGTCAGCCAGTTGTTCAGGGCTCAACAGGTGCTAGACATTAGCAGTGGTGTTAGTGGAGCCAGTCCAGAGCAACAGTGCCATTAGGACCTATGGGGTAATAACCAAAGGCACTGCAACCGGACGTCCATAATGGCTCAATAACATGTGGTGCCAACACCAGGCACTGCACCAGCAGCTCTACACAAACAGTGCCTCGGCTGATTAAACTCAGGCTACCACCACAGAGAATAACATTCTTGCTTCCTGAGCCATTATTCTTAGCAGAAGCTAATGGCTCACTGTCATTTCAAAATGTTCTCTCCAATACAGTCCCATAAGTAACACACATGTGCTCAGTTTTAGTGCTTTGGGACTTTCCCGAAATATCCCGGGACATATTGACCAGGGCTGGGGTCAATTCGAATTGAAGGCATTCAATTCAGGACGTAAACTTAAATAACAACAATCATTGAAATAAGCATCTATTTTCAATGACTTCTCAATAAACTGATGAGTAGAAGCTATTTATTTAAAAAGTATTCCATTTCGATAAAAAAAAAAAAAAAAAAACTTTTAAATTCAAATTGACCCCAGCCCTGAAAGGGACTCCACCACTGTCTCTCAGGGGATATTTCTGCTGTGAGACTTAATATAAATACGTTTCTCACATGAGCTGCTAAAGACATTGAGCACACAATCGGGGGAGGGGGT
>NC_036867.1:33920524-33922189 GCF_002910315.2 Salvelinus sp. IW2-2015 | reverse complement strand
ATCGGGGGAGGGGGTTCGCGTTGGAGAATACGTGCTGCAACTTAGCGGTAGTTAACTAGTTACTAACTCGGGTTCATCCTAAAAGAAAAGCTAAGGTGAATTTAGCCCTTAGTATTTACATTGCATTAATGGCTCTGTGGTTTCAGTGACTGGGACAAGCCATTCAGAAATGGCAGCCTTATTTATCTGTGTTAGCGGCTCACCTCAGGGGAGATGTGTTTATTAATGTGCCACTTCCCCTGATAAATGAGGGAATGGAAAGCCGGGGCTGGCGCTCACCTCACCTCTCCTCGTCCCCCCTCCTCTCGCAGCGCCTCGCCTCCTTTTCCCCCGGTGATTTATGTCAGCAAGCCATGCACCAGGCAGCAACCGACCGACTGCTAGGCTGTGTGTGTGGACGACCAACTGCTAGGTTGTGTGTGTGGAGGGGACCCCTCCTCCTCCGGAGGCTGGGCTGGCCTTGAGTCCTGAGTGGCCATGTCACTAGGTAAGGCTGGCTATCACATTCATAGCCTGCTCTGGCCAGGCTTCCTGGGCTGAGTTCACCAGTTCACAAGAAGACGAGGAATGTACTACCTGGTTTAACTATCACTATGAAAGACAGATGGACTGTATCTATCTGGTTTTAACTTCACTATGAGAGAACAGATGCGATCAATATCTATCTGGTTTAACTCAACTATGAGAGACAGATGGATGTACTATCTGAGTTTAACTTTAACTCATAGAAACAGAGGGATGTAATCTATCTGGTTAACTCACATGAGAGAAACAGAATGATGTAACTATCTGGTTAACTTCACTATGAGAAGACACCTGGATTGAT
This sequence comes from Salvelinus sp. IW2-2015, assembly GCF_002910315.2. NCBI lineage: Eukaryota > Metazoa > Chordata > Actinopteri > Salmoniformes > Salmonidae > Salvelinus > Salvelinus sp. IW2-2015. The sequence continues at coordinate 33,921,363 of NC_036867.1, read as the reverse complement.
CTATCTGGTTTAACTTCGCTAGAAACAGGGGGATGTCTATACGTTAACTTCACTATAGACAGATGATGTTACTATCTTGGTTTACATCATTAGAGAACAGATGGATGTATCTATCGGTTAATCAGCTAGCTAGACAGACTAAGAACGGCATCATCTATCTGGATTTAACTTCACTTGAGAGACAGATGGATAGTAATCCTATCTGGTTAAACTTCACTCGAAGAACAGATGGATAGTATTATCTGGTTCAACTTCACTAAGAGACAGATGGCATCTAACTTCCTGGTTTATCACTTCACATGAGAGACAAGTTGGATGCTACTGCGGCTTTAACTCACTATGAGAGACAGATGGATGTATTTATCTGGTTAACTTCACTATGAGAGACAGATGGATGCTTACTATCTTGTTAACTCCACTATGAGAGACAGATGGATGTATCTTATCTGGTTTAACTTCACTATGAGAGACAGATGGAATAGTCTATCTGATGCTGGTTACTTCACTATGAAGGAAGAGATATGCATCTATCGGTTTAACTTCACTAGAGAGACAGAGGATATGTCTATCTGTGCTGGTTTAACTTCACTATGAGAACAGAGGGATATGTCTATCTGTCTGGGTTAACTTCACTATGAGAGACAGAGGGATATGTCCTATCTTGGCTGGTTAACTTCACTATGAGAGACAGAGGGATATCTTAATCTGTGCTGGGTTTAACTTCACTATGAGAGACAGAGGGATATGTCAGTCTACGTCTGCGGGTTAACTTCACTACATGCAGACACAGAGGATTATGGCTTACTCGTGCGGTTTAACTCACTATCAAGTACAGAGGC
>NC_036867.1:33903429-33915949 GCF_002910315.2 Salvelinus sp. IW2-2015 | reverse complement strand
AGATTAGAGAAGTATCACGAACGTATACCTATTTCTACGCTTTGCTTTTATAGTCTATCTGGATTTTAAACTTCACTCATAAGATCGCTAGAGAGAGACAGAAATGAATACTAGACGGCGCTGTACTTCTGATTGGTTTAACTCACTATGAGAGACAGAGGGAATGATGTCTATCTGTGCTGGGTTTAACTTCACTATGAGAGACAGGAGTATGTCTATCTGTGCTGGGTTTTAACTTCACTATGAGGGACAGGAGGATATGTCTTATCTGTGTGGTTTAACTTCACTATGAGAGACAAGGGATATGTCTATCTGTGCTGGGTTTAATTCACTATGGAGAACAGAGGGATATGTCGTATCTGTGCTGGGTTTAACTTCACTATGAGAGACAGAGGGATATGTCTATCTCGTGCTGGTTTAACTTCACTATGAGAGACAGAGGGATATGTCTATCATTGTGCTGGGTTTAACTTCACTACTGAGAGACAGAGGGATATGTCATCTGTGCGGTTTAACTTCACTATAGCAGACAGCAGGGATATGGTCTATCTGTGCTGGGTTTAACTTCACTATGAGAGACAGAGGATATGTCTATCATTGTGCCGTGGGTTTAACTTCACTATGAGGAGGACTTGATAGGCATTTCAGTGGTGGAGAAAGCTGTATGAGCAAAGTGGCTGTTTTCTTGCTTCAACTTTTTTCTCCTGGTAGTTAAGGTCCATTGTTTCTCTGTGTAGCATAAATATTACACTACTAACAAGCCAACTGCATCATACAGTACAGTACAGTACCTTTGTCTTGGGAGCTGAGATACAGAGAGGCCTGCACAGTGTATTTCACTGTTTGGGAGTTGTTATGACAGTTTTAATACGCACAGCAGGCTGAGGCCTTTGGCTGCCTGCCCCTGGCTAGCCTGAGCAAGCAGAAGCTTGGCCCAGACACAATGCAACACAACAGCTCATTCAGAATCCCGGCCTGCTGGATGCTGTACAACTAAGAAACTGGAGGACAACGTTTACACTCTCACTGTACACTCAGGTAGACCGACTAGCGTCAGAGCAATAACTGAACTTGTACAGGACGGGTAGCAAAACTCACTGTCTGTGTGTCAAATCAAACCCTACCCATCACCTGGGGCAGAGGGGCCCGATCTCTCTTTCTCGGAGTGTTTGGAGCGWAGTGMGAGCTGCTTGAGGCGACATCGGTGGGGTGAGGTGTGTGTTTTTTRCCGGCAGAGGAAGCAGTAGTGGTAGCAGCCACTGTAGGAACACCGGTAGCCGTGAGCCTCATACGGTGACGGATAAGGGTCGACTGTATCTCCCATTGCCTTAACGTCTGTCGGGATTCCTGTAAATGTCACGCAGCAATACAGTGAAAGGCCAGTGAATATCGGTGGCTGTCCTAATCTGAATCCATCTGTTATGATGAACACAGTCAACTCGTTTGATACCCAAGCTTCTGTGTAGGGTGGTTTTGATGGCGTGTTCCCTCACACCACACTATAGCCTAATGGGTAACGCTACTGCACGGTAACACTATCCCCGTGTATGATAATCCGTCTCCCCCTAGACACCACTACCCTTTTAAGGTGACAGAGGTAGTTGAGGATGAAAGTAGGCGTTCATTACATTAAACAGACTTCTGGCCCAGGCGCCCTCTGTCTCACCCSTCCTCCCCCTGTCCCCCTCCTCCCCTCTGAATGAGCAACCTCCTCCAGTAAATGTCATCTCGGTACAATCAGGTCTGTTGTTTATGGAATGTCCTGGCACAGACTTGAGAGAGGGAAAATACTTACTGAACCTATACTGTGGTTACAGTACCTGAGGGRTTCTGGCCCGCCCTTTGAAGTTGTTTGAAATGAAAAATGTATAAAAAGTCTTTTTTTTTTACGTTCTGCTGTCTACAGGTCCATTGATCTGGGTTTCATCATTCTCCTATGGTGAGGTTGTTGCAATCTCAGTGTTGCTTTTAAAAGTGACAGTTTCTAATAAAAATGGCACCATATTATAGTCTTAGAGTACACACTGATACCAACAGAGGAAGGGGCAGGGGACACAAATAAAATCGTTCCCCTAAAATGAATGTTACAATTCATACCCACACACTTCCAAGGGTGGAAGTCTGGGAACTGATGAAGTCTGAGAACTCACCACTGTAAATCACCAGGAATTTAGCTCAAAAATACTCATAATTCTTTTTCCACTTTTGGGACTGTGTTCCCATGCATTCCACCCCTTCCCACACAGACAGTATCAACCTGTTGTGTAGATACAACAGATTTACGTTAAAGAGGGGTGGGCCTCTGTGGTCCAAGTCTAACTCACCTTCCATGGGGGTGATGTAGTCTGGCAGGTGTGCAGCTGCCGCCCCACCCCCCTGCATCAGCAGCTCTCCGTAGGGGTTACGATGGCTGGTCATCAGGTGGTAGAACTCAGCAGGGCTGGCTCCAGGAGGGGGAGGGGGCAACCCAAACAGACCCCGCTCTTTCAAGTGTTCATGTGCCACTGCATGGGGGAGAGGAAGGAGGAGAATGAGTGAGGGAAGACAAGAACATTGCAGGGAGAGGAAGGAAGGTTTAAGGGGAATGAGGGATGAATGAGATGGAGAGAGAGCGAGAATGAGTGAGGGGGAAAAAGACATTCCAGATTCCAGCCCCGGTTGGTCWACTTGGTCTCACCACATGCTGCCGGAGCCGTTTGAAAAGGGTTAGGACTGCCGACYTGATGGCACTGTCCTAGGGAGACAWTATCTGCATCCCAAATGGCACTCTATTCCCTACATAGTGCACTACTTTTGACCAGGGCTCTATATAGAGAATATAGTGCCATTTGGGATGCAGTCATTGATGCAGGACAAGAGGAATGGGAGGGAATGAGAGGGCCAGGCTGGCTGGGCAGTGAGGTCAGTGGATGTGCAGTGGAGGCGTCGTAGGTGTCATAGTCCTGCAGATTAAGGAGACAGACTTGAGAGAGAGAGACAGAGAGAGAGAGAGAAACAAAGTAGTGTTTGGGTTTCTCTCTTTGATAACATCACAGCGGACGCACGCACCCACACGCACGCAGCACGACACACACACACACCCTGAAGGAGCACCTGAATCCTACGGTGTTAGTCTGTTACAACTACACCCCAGTAAAATCCCTTTTAAAAGTGTCAGGGGCAATAAGAAGTGGGATATGGCCTTTAGCTGCTGTTGAATAGCAGCACTCTGTCCCAGAGGCTTCCAAAGTCCATCTGTTTCTCCAGGAATTTAGGAGGAAATATCTGCTCTGTTTATGGTTTGGGTCAGGGTCCAGAGGAGGAAGAGACCAGGGCTCCTCTCTCTCTCTCTCTCTCTCTCTCTCTCTCTCTCTCTCTCTCTCTCTCTCTCTCTCTCTCTCTCTCTCCCTCTCTCTCTCTCTCCTCTCTCTCTCTCTTCTCTCTCTCTCTCTCTCTCTCTCTCTCTCTCTCTCTCTCTCTCTCTCTCGTCTCTCTCTCTCTCTCTCTCTCTCTCTCTCTCTCTCTCTCTCTCTCTCTCTCTCTCTCTCTCTCTCTCTCTCTCTCTCTCTCTCTCTCTCTCTCTCTCTCTCTCTCTCTCTCTCTCTCTCTCTCTCTCTCTCTCTCTCCTCTCTCTCTCTCTCTCTCTCTCTCTCTCTCTCTCTCTCTCTTCTCTCTCTCTCCTCTCTCTCTCTCTCGCTCTCTCTCTCTCTCTCTCTCTCTCTCTCTCTCCCCTAATGTGTCACCTCTCCCACTGGAAGTGATCTTTCAGACACAATTAGGCCCTGCTGCGCTTGAGAGAAACAGACGTGTGCTTGTACTGACTTCTATAGCAGAACCAACCTTTTATTTTCTCCTCTCTCTCTCCTGGATCACATAACCACTTAAAGGGAGGAGTCACTTTGGATCAGCACAATGAGGAACATGTCTTTTGAAGCAGTCCGATGAAGGCCAGAGCAGAACTGAGCCGTCCCGCCGTACAACTCTTCTTTTTTTTTCTCCAATCAAATGAACAGAAAGTCCATAGAAAGAGAATGTGAATGACGAGTAGAACAAGCGGACTGGGCCAAAGGAATCCTGAGGCCTGTCAATGCTAATGTCATGCTAATGTGATGTAGCGCAGAATGACAATAAGAAAAGAACAGCAAACCTCTGCCTGTTTATACCTCTGTTCTATGTGTTGGCCAGCGACAAAGAGAGAGAATTTCCTGAAACCATTTATTTTCCATTTGTAGAATTCCGTACTAAATCAGTTTTAATAGAAAAACTTGGAATCAGAACAAAATCCATCCCGAAACAAGGTAGTCCATTAAAAGTCTCAGAATATAACAGTTGTTTTTCAAAAGGGTCACGTGGGAACATCAAACGTCAAACTAAACGTCTGCCGTCTCTCAATGAAATCCAAGGCCGTTCTCTCCTCTCTTCCGAGCCACCTATTTGAAATTCCTCAACCGAAAATAGCCACCTTCATTTTCTCCCTCTTTCCCATAGCTTTATCACTGCGAGATCTCCAACCCTGCACTGCTTATTTAACTTTAAAAGCAGGACCACATTACTGTTGACAGACTGTAAAAGGTGATTTATTTCCTATTCTGGCTCCTCGCCTCCACCCGTTATTGTAATTCAGCTCTGAAAAAGAGTTGTCATCACGTCGCTCTGAGGTAAAGGGGAAAGTTCGGAGTTCCATAGGGACTGTTAGTTGTGATCAATTTCCATGGCTTTCCAATAACCCCTTGGTATATTGAACACGTGGTGAGAAGAGGGAGGTCAGAGCTTCACAAAAAGCAATATGTAGCATGTAAGACTAATTCATGCAGCGATGTAGCACGGCTCTACGTGTCTAACCTAATCTGTATGCCCACTCAAACATGCTTTTACTAACGATCACAACGCAAATCCCTCTCCACACTGAAAACAATTGGTAATCCTCAGAAGTTAGAATCCTTCAATATCCACCAAGCTCTTCAGTAATAGATCAATGACACGATTCCTTTGTTGGGATCCACTTTGTAAGGTGATGCTCACTTGCAGTGGAGATGACCTTGGATGTGCAGCAATCTAGACATGCAGTTGAACTCACAGTCTGCAGGGCTGAGTCCGCGGGCTGCAGAGATCATGGACAGGGTTGGGCTGCTGTGAAGGGAGCGGAGGTAGTGCTCCATGTGAGGGTGGAAGTAGGGGTGAGCGGGGCTGAAGGGGGACTCCCCTGTCCCGGCTGCGTGGGGGGACAGACGGATCAGAGAGATGTCTGACATGACCGGGCTGCCACCTAGTCCAGGACTGGAGGAGGGAGAGAGAGAGAGAGAGAGAGAGAGAGAGGGAAAGAGAGAGAGAGCGAGAAAGAGAAAGAGAGAGAGAGTGTGTTATCATCTTAGTTCAGGTACACTGTGGTTCATGGCGTATTTTGTCTCTTGTGACAGACGGAAACCTTTGAACGGTTTCTTGTATCCATAAATCTCAAGTTCCTGTGATTTTCTTTAAGTTACAAGGGAAATAAAAACAGTTACAAATGAAAGTAAAACAATGGGACCCTTTGCTGTATCTCACCTGACCTAAGTCCTTACATGACATAGCCTAACCATTTTCCCATCTGATACTACAGAGCAGTGCCGACCGTGCTGCACGATGCAGTCAGAGCACTCGTTCACACACACACACACACACACCTGAGACATTTGTATAAACTCTGCAGGCAGGCCAAGTGTGTCAGCCAGCCAGGTCTAAGTCTGAATAATGAATCTAAGGTGAARCTGATACGCTCTGTCTCCTTGCTCTGTGTATATAGACTGGAATGAGAATGAGATCACGTCTAATATCATGGTCTGCGTCCCAGAGGGCACCCTATCCCCTAGTGAACTATAGGCCCTGGTCAAAAGCAGTGCACTACATAGTGAATAGGGTGCCATTTGGGACGCAGWTCATTCCTCGTCCTATCAGGGCTTTGATCTGGAAATACGTTAGCGACAGAGGTTTCCTTTGAGATGGGGTCATGGAGCAAACTGTGTGTGTGTGTGTATGTGTGTGGGTGTATGGAACGCAACCATGCAATGTAATGATATTACATCCCTATGGCATTACCTGATGTCACACTAATTTACCCTAAGTTACCTCATCCACAGACAAATACACTGTAACATAAGGTAGGCAGATAGATAGATAGATAGATAGATAGATAGATAGATAGACAAAAGGTTCAACCCTCAACATAAAAAGACGTTAGTCTGACCCTGGCACTGTAGCTGGTTTCAGCATTTCATCTGTCATTGTTCCTTTAACGCCAGAAAGGGATGATACTGAAGATAGTCACACTGTGCCTGATATGAGTTCTAACCTGACCTGGAGAGGAGGAAGTGAGGAACTCATGTCAATGAGCGGTGTGTCTCCTGCCTGGTTGCTGCTAGCTGTACAGACAGATCCTCTGATAGGCTGAAGATCAGAGGATACAGCAGCACACACCAGGTAGTCTSTCCCTACAGCCACTGTTTGTCTGAACCTCTGGGGGTGGAGCCATGAGTCTGGAAAGCTAGACTACGCACTATGCAGGAGACACCAGACTKATTTTCCTTCAGCACACCAGAAACTAGTACATACGATCTCCATTCAAATATAGATATACCCAGACTGAAGACTTAAAGAAGGTTGAAAACAACCTCATTTCACCAAACCTTATGCTTAAGAGATTCTCTAGTTACTCAATGAGAAACGATTGTACAGTTATGTGTCTGAAGCTGGACTCTTTGTCTATTTGTGCTCCTTCTCTGAGATGCTTTTTGAATACAGACCCAGGTTGACCTCAATCTCTCAGTTATCCCCAGTACTGTCTGTCTCCAGGGGCCGGTTGGTCTGTGCTTGACCCAAAGTGAGTCCACTCCGTTTCCAGTTAAATGCCCCCCAGACGACCAAGGCTTGTCTCAATGCCAACTTTCTGCCATGGGCCAACTTTCTGCCATGGGCCTTAGCTAACAGATGACCATAAAAGGCTCTCTGTCTGAGGCCTGAGAAGAAACAGATATTCCATTCACAGAAAGCCTTTAGATTACTGGGCAACTTAAAACTTCAACCTGATATTATGGACTGGAACCTGGCTMCAAAATGCTCTTGTCTYCCTATAGCTCAGTCCGTCGCTCTGGGCCTTTAGCCACAGACCTTTTCATCTCCCTGAGTCTACCTACCTGTACCATGGGAAGGAGTCTACTAGGTCCAGAGAGCCAAACAGATAGCCAAAAGTATGTGGACACCCCTTCAAATGAGTGGATTCGGCTATTACAGCCACACCTGATGCTGACAGGTGTATAAAATCAAGCACACGGCCATGCAATCTCCATAGACAAACATTGGCAATAGAATGGCCTCACTGAAGAGCTGAGTGACTTTCAACGTGGCACCGTCATAGGATGCCACCTTTCCAAAAAGTCGGTTTGTCAAATTTCTGCCCTTCTAGAGCTGCCCCGGTCAACTGTAAGTGCTGTTATTGTGAGGTGGAAACGTCTAGGAGCATCAACTGCTCAGTCGCAAAGTGTTAGGCCACACAAGCTCACAGAACGGGACTGCCGAGTGCTGAAGAGCYTAGCACGTAACAACCGTCTGTGCTCGGTTGTAACACTCACTAGCGAGTCCTAAACTGCCTCTTGAAGCCTTTTCATTGCCGAGCAGCCGCGCACAAGCCTAAGCTCACCATGCACAATGCCAAGTGTTGGCTGGAGTTGTGTAAAGCTCGACCGCCATTGGACTCTGGAGCAGTGGAGACACGTTCTCTGGAGGGATGAATCACGCTTCACCATCTGGCTGTCCGATGGACGAATCTGGGTTTGGTGGATGCCAGGAGAACCTGCACCAATGCATAGTGCCAACTGTAAAGTTTGGTGGAAGAGAAATAATGGTCGGGGGTTGTTTTTCATGGTTCAGGCTAAGCCCCTTAGTTCCAGTGAAGGGAAATCTTAAAGCTACAGCATACAATGACATTCTAGATGATTCTGTGCTTCCAACTTTGTGGCAACAGTTTGTAGAAGGACCTTTCCTGTTTCAGCATAACAATGCCCCTGTGCACYAAGCGAGGTCCATACAGAAATGGTTTGTCGAGATCAGTGTGGAAGAACTTGGCTGGCCTGCACAGAGCCCTGACCTCAACTCCATCGAACACCTTTGGGACGAATTGGAAGGCRGACTGCAAGCCAGGCCTAATCGCCCAACATCAGTACTTTACCTCACTAATGCTCAGCAAGGAGGGGACCAACTCCATATTAATGCCCATGATTTTGTTKAACGAGCAGGTGTCCACATACTTCTGGTCATGTAGTCCATGTAACATTGCGACGCGAAAGAGAAACCAACGGTCGTATTCCATTGCAGCAGTACATTGTGATTGCGTCACYAGTGAAGCAAGACCAATTGTTTGATTTGATGGAGATAACTATCTGATTGATATTTAAAATGCCTCAAAGTTATTAACCCTCGCACCACTATTAACTGTTAACACGTCATCTGCATGAACTGACGAGACCTTGTCATAGAATACCCCGAGGTTGCCGGGGTTACAGTAAGCAATTTGCATAGGACCTGAGATGTTCGTATATCATAACAATAGCAAGCACCTACATCAGGCATCAGTCCCTTCACAAGATCATAGACCTGAATAGATGTAACTAACTGACTTTTAAATATGAATCACAWAAATATTGATCTCCTTAGCCAGCAGTCATGCAAAAAACGAGAAATGCTTAACTTAAATAAAACCCTCGTCCATAAAGAAGAGTATGTCTTTACTTAAAATGATAGGATGTAGAGAGAGCAGCACCCTAAATAAGTAATACAATATTCAAATTTTAAAGGCCCGCCAGTGGAATTCTTTCATCATTACTATGCGGAGGCCTGGGCTTCAGATGCGACCGGAGCTCCAGATATACAATGCCAGGCTGTGGAGCGTATCTGGGCCTGGCGCCCGGCGGGTGTGAGATCAAGGAGGCTGTGMAGTTCTCAGTCGCCCTGCTGAGCACGAGGCACCTCCAGTCCTACCTTGGCTGTTAGCTCGCACAATGCAGGACTAGACCAGCGAGTTGCTAGCCTTTGCAGTCCCAACAGAGAGCGCTAAAAGCTGGAGCAGATGTATACGTGTTCTAATTAGTCCACTTAGTGTTCTGTCTGAAACACTTTGGGTAATTGAACATGATTTAATTTACACCTCTCCTCCGCAGACATGACCTAATTCTACTGTACTGTAAGTGTTCAGTTGACGGTGGTTTTATATAGCTGTCTGGATTTAAAGTGTGCTCAATATGAGATATAATTTGTATAATGAGGTGTGGATAACTATATGTGTGTGTATGCTTTGTGTGTGTGTGTGCATGTGGCTGGTGTGTGTGTGTGTGTGTGTGTGTTGTGGTGTGTGTGTGTGTGTGTGTTGTGTGTGTGTGTGTGTGGTGTGTGTGGGGGTTGTGTGTGTGTGTGTGTGTGTGTGTGTGTGTGTGTGTGTGTGTGTGGTGTTGTTGTTGTTTTGTGTGCCTGTCTCTGTGTGTCATGTACCTGCGCTGGCCGCTGCGGTGAGCGACACTAGAGATTAATTACAATGTGACGGTGTCTCCTCTGTAGCTGCCTCGGGGCTGGAGCTGTGATTTAGATAAATCACATCGTCCACTTCAGGGCTGGAAGGAACTTGCTGTAGATTTTTATATGGGCCTGGACTGCAACATGATATGGATGGTTTGGGCTTAAACTTAACATGCAATACTTTCAGCAGTTCCACATATGCAGAAAGAGGGGGAAATTACTTACAACAAACAGTTCATTGGATTAGAGGGTTTGAAACAACGGAATGTTAACACAWRARTATTTKCGTGGACACAACCATCCTTTGTTGACTCTGGTCAGCTCAGTATTGCTACCAGTGGCAGTCAGTGCCGTTTATGATGAGGGAGGACGTTTTTAGTTTTTTACACAAAGGTAGGTGCACACAGGTCGAGAGAGTTTAACTACGGTGTAATCATTAGTCCAACAGTTGCAAACAAGAGTTTCTATTGGACAAATTCAGGTATTTATTTTGCTTCCGTTTAAAAAAAACGTTTTTCAACATAATCACCGTAATGAGTACACCCCTGATCARGCGTAAACACAGTTCACTTTCATAGCATCCACGTTGTATTCCTTCTCACCTCTATGCACTCTCCTCCTCTCACCTTTTCCCTTATTTTGTGAACTTCAATGAACAACACATCAGCTGTATGTGATCAGGAGTAAAAACCTTTCCAAGCCAAACCATGTCATAACCGCTACACACAGCCTACAACGTAGTCCCCATATTAACTAAAGTAACGTTCCCAATCAATATAGCTAATAGAACTAATGCGTTAGTAAARCCGCTACAAATATGCAGTAAAGTTACAGTGTATAGTCACTGTAAGCAGTTTAGCAGTTACACCGGCAGGCCCCGGTGGAAATAAATTCATCAAACCAAAAGCTTACCTTGACTTSGAAGAGTTCCAGTGTTGTGTTGGATAGTCATAGCCAGCTAGCTACCATAGCATCCCTCTATTTGAGCCGGGTGTTTGAGTAGGCTAAATTAACCAACTGCATTTGCTAAGTAAGTAAAACTGAAAGTGAAAAAAAATGATGAAATCTCTCTCCCTTGCTTCTCCTTCATTTTTGAAAAATMWATTTGTTCAAAATTGTTCAACTATTCTCTCTCTCTCTGAGTCAACTAGCCACCACATTTTATGCACTGCGGTGCTAGCTAGCTGTAGCTTATGCTTTCAGTACTAGATTCATTCTCTGATCCTTTGATTGYGTGGACAACATGTCAGTTCATTKTGCAAGAGCTCTGATAGGCTTCCTCTGGAAGTTGTCATAATTACTGTGTCTATGGAAGGGGGTTTATTGAAGTCAGTGTACTAAGAGGAGGACGGAAGCTAGCTGTCCTCCGGCTAAACCATGGTGCTAKCCTACAGAGTGCTGGTGAGGCTACTGTAGACCTTCKTTGCAAAACAGAGTGTTTTAATCAATTATTTGTTGACATGTGAATATATTTAGTATAGTTTTATCTAAAAAGTAAKTTTTTAAATGTTTTAAACATTTTATTTTATTAAATTCACTGAGGAGGATGGTCCTCCCTRTCCTCCTCTGAGGAGCCTCCACTGATTGCTACCTACTAGGAAAGCTGGCCAACCTGTAGCATCATTTGCCGATTGTTAAAACGTCTARTAATTGTTGTGTTTAAAACTACAGCTGACAGGTACAACTGTTGAAACAGTACTGCCYTAATGAKATTATAAATAGTCTTGCTTGCCTGACTCATAGCGATCCACAACAGGAAGAAACTACACGATTAGCCTCTTAAATATGTACCTTCCGGGCTGACAACGARTTTACCAATCAACCAAACAAGTCATCTCTGCAYAGTTGTTCCTGACAGCTCTAAACAAACAGATGGGAAATGGGAATGAGACAGCGATTATAGAGTCGTTAGAACTGAAGTCACAGAGCAACAGAGCCAGAAGCTACAGTGTTAGGATATTAATGGGAATGTTGCACTCACAGGCAGCCTCTGTCAGTGACTTGATCTGTTCTTATAGCCCTGGGCTGTTTGGTAGACTTAACGCAATCCTCCTCCTCATAGATAATAATGSYSASWSWGYSYCYMMGTMMTMTRRCCCCCCCCTAGTCTGGGATACTCAGGATGGTAGCAAAAATATCTGTTCGGGCCACAACTTGTGCACTTTGTTTTTGAATGATCATAGTGATAAAGGTAAAAAATGATTCTCTCTGGGAATAATGCGTGTTAAAAAAATATCATATTCTCTCTGAATTGTAATTCGTTGGAAAGTACCTAACTATGCTGTAGCTGTGGTTGTCTCTTCCAACAGGTCTTCGAGTGAAAAACTAAACCCGTGAAAAAGTTTTGGGAAGTTTCTAGAACAGCCATGATTTGTCATAGTGTCAAGAAAGCCGGGACAGCTTGTGTCGACGCACACACTCCATGCGGGTGGTTTATATCATAGCTTCAGTCCAAGCTCCTGCATAGCTATCCGGCACAGCAGAGGAGGTTAGTATCCCCATCCCTACTGTTCTCTGCCTCTAGCGGAACCACTGCTTTGAGCCCAGGACTGCTCCTGTCCTSTCATTTGACAGTGATTAAAAATCTCTCCTCTATACAGTAGAAAAAACTCAGAAGAAGAGACTCTAAGCTTCTCTTCCTCTTCCCACTTCCTCCCACTGCCGCCGCTTCCTCCCCACTTTATGACAGCTGTGACAAAATAACCAGCCCTCTCATTATGTTATATGCAAACAATGATAAAGGGGACTGTATGGAGATGTCATGTTAGACAATCAAGCAGGGGACCTCTGACACGCAGCCACCAGCGTATAATAAAGTGGGCCTGACTGGCGCGTCTCCTCGACAAATGACACCACACTTAATTTGCTGTGCAATGTTCCTGTAATTAGAGTGAATTTGGCACAGGCACGGGGAAAGACAGCTAGATCAAGGTCTTGATGAATTAGGGGTCCACTGTCAAGATCAAATCACATTAATCAAGGTGGCCGTGTGTAGAGACAG
>NC_036867.1:33887972-33900944 GCF_002910315.2 Salvelinus sp. IW2-2015 | reverse complement strand
TAATTGAAGCCCCTTTCTCAGCAAGGCTGTTGGTAGAGACCTGATGCGCTAACTTTTGTGTAAGACACGCATATCATTTTAAGGTACTTTTCAATYTCATGTTACTGTATTAGGGTTAGCATGAAACGGGAATGCTTTAAAAACAGCTTTACAGTCTCTTAACCAAAACCAGACCCAGGGACACAGGAATTGTATTATTTATGRCCGGAAACACAAGAGAGCACAGCTGGCTACGCATGGAAAATGGAAAAAAGCAAGAAAAGAAATTGAGGTTTTATGAGGGTCAGGTCATTTTTTATAAAACATTGATGTTCAAGGCATTTCAAGACAAATTTGAGGGCCCCCAAGCAGACAGTCAAGGAGAAGGCCGGTCTCCAACCGGGAACCCCCCCCCCCCCCATACTAAGGCACCGGTCGGTCCAGGATCCAAACCAACAGGAGGCATCCCTCTGCAGGCCGCACCCCGCAGCAGCTGGTCCTAATTTATGTTTTACAAGAAACTCCCTGGCTGAGATTCTCCATCCAGAACCTGTTGAAGTGAACGCTARGCTGCGTCAACTGCAACAGCATTGCTGTGTTTCACAGCAGCGATTTCGAAAGCAACCCTCGATGACTCTGGCCTGAGGGTGATCAAATGGAATTCAGTGAGGAGTTAAAGTGAATTCAGTGAGGACTTTAGAAGCTAAAGTCCCCCTCTGTCTCTCTCCTGACCACACCTCTTTAATGGAGAGGGTGCTGGGCAGGCAGGTCACTCCCGAGGAGCTGAACAAGTTCTTTGTATAGAGAGGGCAGAGTTTGTATAAGCTAAGGACCAAGAGGTCAGAGGGCAATGTGGGCGGAGAGGAGCCAGGCCAAACGTCTTATACTAGCATTCACAGAGAAGACCTCTTGTAATCTGGGCTGAKATAGGAGCTTTTCTGTCCACCCACCACCACAGAGTGGTTTCTGTAGCGACCACAACTGTTGGCCTGTTTGAAAAGGCTTCGTTGTAGTGGAGCTTCCCATTTTTGGGAAGACTTGGAGCTCTTTCTAAACATCCCTGTATGAAAGCCGGCGAGAGGGGACCTGCTTTACATCACAACCAGCAGTAAAGTACCTCGGACAAACAAACAGTGAGAAGTCAAACCGCTAGGCAGCAGTAGTAAAGGTCACGGGATATGTGTCACGAAGACCGTTTCCTTGTTTGCAAATACAGAAGTTACAGAGTTGCACATTTCACTTGACAGGTCATAGATACTGGGCAGCGTCCCATCGAGTCAGAAGGGACTGTTTATAAAGTGCTGAAAGGACAGGGCTGTTGGAAGACTGTTTCTATTTTAGCGTTGCTAGAGGGATCAGACTAGGAAGCAGGAGAGGAGCTTAGAGAAGCGTGAGGAGGCAGGAAGCGCTGGCTATTTCTGGCTCACAGCCATCCACCACCGACAGGGCTGTATACAATGAGGAGAAGAAGAGGAGAAGAATGGTGCATCATTCATAAACAGTCCCAGCTTCGTTATTTAGTTCCCCCTCCTTTTAGTAACATCCCACACCACGGAAAGAGAATACTCCGATTGCCAGACTGAGATCCAACCTTATCAAGGCTCCACTTCACACAACACCCTTAATCAGCTGATATACAGTCTTTTCCGTAAAAACAGTCACTCGTTTTCGGGTGTTATTTTCAGAGCTCAAAAAAAAAAATCCCCCCTTTTGTTTGAGATGAACAAGGACCTTGTTTTAATTCGCAGATCTAATGGACCTCCATTCAGCCGGTACCTACACCCTTCACTGAGGTGTAATCCCACCCGCCCCCTGTAAAGTGTTCCAGTGGGGTAAAATGAATGTTAGCAGGGCAGCACTCTGACAGCCGCGGCAGCGCCATATTTAATTCATTGCATTTGAATTATGTCCCTCATTCAACCAGGTACACAATCTTCCTTGGCTTTTCTCGACAGCCTCCTTTTTTATCACCGGGCTCAGTCGTACAGATAATAAACTTCTGGTTTAAGGTAATTACTTAATCAGGACAAACCTGTGTGTTAAGCAGCGCTATTAGGCGCTGCGGTGATAAATCAGAGCTGTAGCGACGGTGTGATGCTGCTGGGTGATTACATCCACCGTCTAATCAGTCTCTGGGAGACCCTTGCGGTCGTTAAGTACCTAAATTACACAAACAGCATGCTAACAACACGGTGCTTGTCGCGGGGCCGTGGTGGAGGACAGAGGCGGCCCATCGGGATGTTTGTTAATGCCAGCCAGGCAGCCACCAGCACGACGCAGCATGCTCACCTTCTGCACAGTGATGCATGGAGGTTATTGGTAGGTGGTACAGGACCTAGCTGACGAATTCTGATACCTTCCCCCTCCACTCCCTGTCCCGCAGCTCAGGGGGGTACCGTAAATTTTACACTGAAGTTAACAATTAAAATTGACCAGTAACAGGAAGGACGGTGGAGCTTTTGGTGTGGAGCTTTTGGTGTAATTCCTTATAATCACATTTGTATTTTCAAAGCTTTTAAATTGAGAGGCTACTGAGAGCTATTCCGAAAGCCAATCTGAAAATCTAAAACCGCTTGTTCCCCTGCCATCTCCCAGAGTGCCGTGCAGCACGAGGCCCTGTGTGTAGCAGCAGTTGGCATGGGGTTTTGTAGTTAGGACCCCAGGCAGATTGTACTGGAGGTATTTCCTGTCTGAGTGAGGCTAATTTCCCCTGTCATTCTGCTAGTAAGACAGAAAAGCTTTTCATTTCACTGCTGAGGTCTCTCCTCTCAGGATATCCATTAATCCCAGTGAGCCCATTACGCCATCCAGATCTGGGATCAGTTTGGACCTGAAACAAGAGGGATGTTATTTTTGCCTGTATAACAGAAAATAAATAGGACTGTCAACACCTGATGAAAGTATATTCTGACTTAAAGACAGACACAGAAAGGATTCCACTCCGTATAATTGTGGGAATGTCCCTGAGTGGATCTCTGTGTGAAATAGCATGAAGAGTTGGAATGTTTTTTTAAAATATAGTTTTTTCACCATCAAATGTGTTTAGTCCTCCAGGCCAGTCCAGTTCAGGCAATGCAATGTACAGTACGGTCCCATTAGAACCCAGTGTTTCTGCATGTGTGTGTGTGTGTGTGTGTGTATGTGTGGAAGGGTGTGTGTGTGACTATGAGAAAGTGAGAGGGCCTGCTGCGGTGCTCCACCAGATGTAAAAACAAATGTTATCACCCAAAGACTAATAGATGTGAGGGCCTAAGCACCGGGACATTCCAACACTGCTTCCCCCATGGGGGGATTGGACCCAGTCAGTGAATCAGGTGAACACATGCAGCCTCCTGAACTCTCCAGAGCGCTCGCCTTTTGTTCTCCCCCGCTGCGTGTGAACAATAGACCTGTCTGGGTGATAGAATAAACCCTGCTCAGGGTTGGTCAATCCCCCAACTGGTCCACTGAGTTGACTGGCTCAGGACGCCCATGCTGCCTCTTCTGCCTGCCTCAGGGCTCTCTCAGGGCTACGCTACATACAACGTCCCCCCGAGTGGTGAAGTCTTTTGTTGACATGTGAGAAATGTAATAGCAGGCATCCGTAAGGGATGGAATTAGTGGCTAATATGTACGCTTGTGGAATTAAAATAGCAGCTTGCAGTCATTTTCATGTGTGATTGATTCTAGCGGGCTTATATAAAGTAATCCGAGTCTTATGTTTAAAAACAGGCGCCCAGGTCAGATAAAAAACATTACTGATGTGTTTTGTCATACTTATGAACAACTGTCAATGTGAGTTTCCATTGTGAAAGATCAATATCCTCCGTTCTCACAGTAAAGTCACTTTTCCGGAATAGGTCAGTGAGTGTTGAGMGTGGCCACATCATGGTGRGGGTGTTGGGAGCCGCTTCGCTCCGTCATGTTTAGGTGACCCAGTCCTGGCTACTCTTTGTTTCCTGTCCCTCCTCGACCCCTCAACCCCTCTCTCCCCTATTATCCCCTCCCGTAATTCACCCCCAACCATTATTAATGGTGCATTAACTTGGCCTACACTTTTAATGAGCCTGTTTTGGTTTGCACCSACTCAACCACCCTACGCAGTCACACAAAGAGGGCTATTATTCTGGTGACAAAACATCACCATGGTGGAGAACTCCTGTCCCACACACAGGGCAGAAAGACACACAGAGGCCGGTCAGATAGATCCACTGCTACAGACTATGGAGAAGACAGACAGTGATCTGGTGAGGGGATGGGAGTCAGTTAGTTACAGCAGCAACGCTCCTCTGTTTTACCATGTTGTGTTTAAAACAGCTGTGGAGCATTATTGTTGTGCCGCCTGCCTGCCTGTCTGCTGGAGTTTTGAATGTCAGGTGTGCTTTGCTTTATGGTGTTTTCAGGTCAATTAAAACAGAACCCCGGGCATGTTTCCGTGACGAACACTTCAGAGGGGGAATATGACTCAAGCATGAGTCACTCACACAACAGCTTTAAAGGCCCACTCTGTGGTAGAACACCACTAGAAGACTGCATTACTGAACACTACAGTAACTCTATGCACTGTGTCTGTAGGACTAAATCGTCTTTTCAATTGAAAAGCAATGACTTAATACAATCAATCAGTCAAGTTACCATCCTTATTCTAGAACACAATTACATTTCTTAAGCCATATGTTTTTCACCAGAGCTTGCTTTTTTTTTTGCTAGTCTCTAAAACTAAATAAAGCTCAGACACCAGAGAAAGGAAAGGTAAAAAACAAGCGTTGGCCATCTTGAGACAAAGCATATACCCTCAAATAACCACTCCTCTTAAATCACAATACTCTGTGGCATTGTGCAGACCTGCTGGAGTTGGGCCATTTCCTGTGTCGTGGGGACGGGCCTGTCCGTCATGTTGTCAGACTACAAAGTGAGAGGAATGTTCTTGGAATGCTGACTCACACAAGTTCTGTCCCTGCACTGTGCTCTGTGGGGCGCCGGCCGGGTCCCAGAGGCCCCTAGTGTGCATGGCATGGCAGGTAACGATCTGTGGCCCTGACCCCTCTGACTCTCTGCTCCCTGCGTTCCCAGATCACCCTATAACGCAACTCCCGCTGGTACCCCCGGGACGGGGCGCGTGATGCCCAAATAATTTGAATACGGTCCAGAGATCAGCTGGCTGCCCCTCCTAGATCTCCGCCCGGTGCTGTCCTTTGCTCTCCTCTCAGCAGAAGAACATCACACAAGTTTACAATTAGAAGGTATGAACGTAACTGAACATAGAATGGAAACTTCCCAAGTTCATAACAACGACCTTGATAAGGAACAGGAGAATAAAGAGAGTTAATGCCCTCATGGAACYRTTTCAAACAAACAGGACAGAGTAAAGACAATAAACACACAATGTTAATGAGAAACAAAACTCTGTTAAAAACATAAAGACCCTAAACGTACTATTTTATTGGCACTAAAAAGAGGTTCGCCTGCACCACACGTCAGCTGTTGTTATCACAACAGTTAATGAGGAACGTCTGTTGTTTTATTTAAAGATGACCAAGGCCAAAACATTTTTTACTCAAGTATTTTATCCCTAACGTGAAAATCACCACAAAAGAGTTTGCATGAACATAAAAAAAAACACAATACAGCCAGGCTTTTTATGGAGAGATGACGGCAGGAGTCTGTGAAGCCTGTAGCCTCACTAGCCTGTGAATCCCAGACCAGTGTTTCTGACTAGGACCAAATATCCCTCCCCTGACCCTGCTCCTCCACTGCCTTTCTTTCATCCCCCTTTCTTTCGACGTTGCGACGGGAGCCTGCTCCATTTTTGCTCCAGCTCTGCCTGTGTCGCGCTCACTGCCGTCGCTCCCCACTTCCGCACTAAGCAGCAGGCCAGGCCACACATTGCAACAGCCAACAGAGCTCAGCCAGGRGGATATCTCCACTCTAGTCTCAGACCCCTGGCCAAGAACTTCAGTCACATCCCTTGACATGTTCTGTAGTCTGGCTGCAATAGCAGCTGCTTGTCTCTGTGCATCAGTAAGCTACATCCCACCTAGCTTTCCTTTGGTCACACACACTAGACTATTCAAAACCCCTTTAACGCTCTGGCAAATATTGTTGAACAAGCCCTGTGCACACTTGCAACAATACGCCCGTCGTCGGCTGAGAGGCCTGGATGAGGCTGGGGCCAGTCTTTTATGAAGACTGCTGCAGTGACTTGACTCCACCACCRTCTCCAGCCAACCCTCTCTCTCTCTCCCTCTCTTACACATCCCCAATAGGACACCCCTGACCCCCGTAATTCAGGGGCTGAATACCAATGGCAGGGGCACAAAAACCCAGGCAAACAGAGCAGTGTGTAATGATAAAGTGCTTAGTCTGTGAAAGTCGCTGCCCACACAAAGAGAGAAGAGTACACAGTCAAACACGGAACTCAAACCTCTAACATCTAACTGAGTATAAGATTAARAGAGATCTCAACAACTCACAATCAGATAAGGGATATTTTAACAAGGGATTCAATCAATGGAAAAATCACAGTTTTGAATTGTTGTTTTATTAAGCAGTCGACTAAAGCAGCGGTAGGCAACCCTGTTCCTGGAGTGTTGTGGGTTCTGCAGGCTTTTGTTTCAACTACGCATCACACCTGATCAACTGAGCTAATTGATCAGTTCAGTGATTGCCTAAATTCAACACACCTGGTCTTCCCGGTCGGTTAAAACAAAAACATGAAGTGCCGCAGGGTTGCCTAGCCCTGAACTAAAGGGTAATGCTTTGAGATCACGAGGCAAACAACACAATGGCCATCCATTGCCCATGAGACAAGCTATATACAGTATGATAGACTGTATCATTGTGTGGTCATTAAAGTGASACATTGTTGAAAACCTCTTCCTTCAGTAATTATAATTAGACCATGTATCCATGACTTGTGAAATTCCTTCATTAGAAAAGGATAAATGAACAACGTGATTTGTGACCTTATTCTAGTCTGGGCCTGCTTAGCTAGTTAATTAGTGTGTASACGCTCAAGCATCGGGTGGAAGACGAAGCATGTTACACCAACAATTCGTTTACAGAAGGACCATTGGCCTACTGAGAGCATCAGAGACAGTATCAACAAACACTACACTCATTTCATCCATTTGTCGTATACCTCAATTAACATACATACTTACAGAAAGAACATTAACGACATGTATAATCCAATAGTCAAATAAAAGACACTTAGAATTTTGCTGCTCGGGCTTTAACCTTTCACTGCAGTGGGCTGAATCAGGGTCACACAGAGTGWTTCTRYGTAGTCTTAAACAAATCTACTTTGAAACAGAAGTATACACCTCACACACATGGTTATGGGCTTAAACAAAGAAGACACTTGTACCATGTCAGATATAGAGTTGAGTTTGCATCCCAATAGTATACTTTATATACATCACAGAAGGCTGAAATATAACAAAACGGTTTGACATAGGAACACTGGATTTTCGTTCTTTAAAAAAAAGTATCTTTATAATTATGAAATTATGAAAAATATGAATAACATTCCACCCATGAGGCCAAAGAGGGRGCTTTTGGTCATTGACTGRAGGAAAGGGCCACAARGGAGWAACCTCATCCAAGTTTTCCAAATAACACTACAATCTTGAGCTGCACTCTCAAAAGAAAGAACAGAACGGTGAAGGTTTTTACCAACTGAGACCCTGATTGTGAATTGTCCTCAGACTCAGCTACTATCAATCTTACCAAGCCTGGGTACTAGGCTCTCATAATTACATGGCGTAGAGCTCAGTGATTCCAGTATAATTTGAGAGAGGAATGGGCATGGGTCCTGCTGGGGTGGAGAGCGAGGCTCCCTAAACCCTGCTTTCTGCATCCCACCTGTGTGTGTGTGTGTGCGTGCGTGCGTGCGGCGTGTGCATGACTATGGGGCCAAAGCAGAGAGAGTGCTGCTGTGCGGGACCATCAGTTCTGCTCTGGTTACACCCCAGACGCTGGGTCGGCTCTGTACAACTACAACCTCCAACCACTACAAGGTAATAGAGCTGACAGGTTGTCAGCTATGATTGAGTTTAGCCTTCAATGAGAAATGTGTCATGACACCCACAGCTCAGAGACGAGTTTTTCCAAAATGTGTTCCCGCTGTGTTTTTAGTTGAGTTCCAACCACATGGGGTAGAGATCATATTTAAATGAAAAAGCTAGCCTATGAAGTAAGTTAAATCAGACAGATTCTGTTGGTCAAATTATTTTGTTAAATATGCGTATCGGTAAATGATCTTGAACTCAAGCCAATGTAGAAAAGGTCCATCCATCCCTCCCCTGTTTTTAGCACGTTGTTCAGTGAAATCTGCAGGACTGCTAGCCAAGTCATTAGCTAGTGAAAACAGATCAATCTCTCACTATTTAGTCTCCTTTCACCTTCTGACTTTCTARATCCCCCACTTCACCGCCGTCAATGGAAARCCTTTGTGCGACTCAGATGGCACCCTACTACCCTATGGGCCCTGGTCAAAAGTAGTGCACTAAATAGGGAAAATYSTGCCTTTCGGGATGCCCCTCTGCCTCGGTTTGCCCTCCCTGCCTCTTCACTCAAGGGCCACTGGGTATTTAGATTTTCTCCATGTCTGTTCTCATTGGAATCTCCTTCCCCTTCCCTTCTCGTCCCAGGTCTTTTCTTAGGCAGGCAGACTGACTGATGATAGGAGAAGTGGCAAAGTTGGGGGGATGGGAGGAGAGGGAGAGAGGGAGAGAGAGAACCCCCCATTTGGGGGAAGTACAAAGGGTCTCATTGAGAGGCAGGTCTTTCGTCAACCCTGAGGGGAAGAGATGTTCATTACTGGAGGGGAWTACGGTCACCTTCGTTGGGCCTAGTTTTGTCAGTTCCACTGGAGGTTGGTGGGACTTCCCAGCTCTACTGGGGTCTAGCTGTAATTTTGGAGACTGACTGACTTGAAGTTCCAATACTTGCAAGGGTGTTCCTGTTCTGTGTTTTATGGACTATAGCTCGATTGATTAACTAAACTATTTGATGATTGCTTTCGCATTATCAGTGTACATTATACACGCATGTGAYAGCGTTGAATTGTATTGAATTGTATGCTCAAGAAATGTATAGTAAATATGCATTTGGATTTGGTCTGGATTCCTACTCCAACTAAGAGCCTTTTAGAGTCTTTTTAAATCTCTCTGGTTCTCTCAGAGAGAGAATACYGCTTGCTAATAGGGGCCCATTGACTTCACTGTGCTTATGAGGGAAAATACGGCTCAATCAGGGAATTTAACCACCTGCACTTGTTTATAGTCATTAGCAGTTGGCCATGGGCCACTGGTGATGTGTGGACTGGACGTGTTATAGGTTTTACAGTAAAACAATAAAAAAAATACGAGACCGTTTGGTGGAACACCTAAGGTTTCACAGTTTAATATTTTATTTCAAATCCATAAATGTACCGTAACCTGGTATTTTTTTGTAATGATTCATAATTAGCGGACAAATACACTGCTGTGGTGTTTTATCCTCGTTTGAGCTTTGATTTGCGTATTAAACTCTTGACAGTCTTAACGAGATGATATTGCTTCATCTCCAGCTGTTTGTCTCTGTAGTTACAAGGCAATTAGTCCGCCTTCTCTTATTTCAAATCCCTTTAAGCAGTGTGATKACAATTCAACTTTATTGCACTACTACTAAAGCAGTTAAATATTGCAACTGAAACACAAAAGGGGACAAATTATTATTATTTTGTATAAAAAAGGTCCCCCACATTTCTTTGCTACAYTATTTATTTTCCTATGAATGGTAATGCCTCAAAAAAMGAGTTTGAGGGAACTGAAGTGGCTAGGAGTTGATGATAAATGTCAGAAAAAAATCAGAAAAAAATGACCTTATTTATTTAATGAAATATCCAATATCCCACCTCATAGCTCATATTTTCCTTTTTGATAACATTACAAAGACAAATTGCCTCAGAGAAGCTACATTTTCCTCACTGTATGGGGCTGAATACGCATGGGAAACGCTGGTGTCACCACTAACCAGTCTTAAATCCAAACAAAATCACATGTCATTATGATGGACAACTGAAGCAGGAGGCCTGAATAGATGTGAGGGGGTCTCATTGTTGATCCAAACGGAACCCCCTCCGACTTGCCACCCTGCTCCACACCCACCCATCCAGTCTCCCGTGTCTCTCTCTCTGCCTCTCTGCTTCAGCCCACAGATTTCTCATGTCCTGCCGCCTCCATCCTTCTATTTCCCTCCTCCTTCTCTCTCTCTTTTGTCAGATGGAGTTAGGAACGGGCCCATGCTGGAATGGGRAATATTWCCACATCAACTCTTTGGGCCTWTATTATCATTGCTTAAATGAATAAGCATTTCTTATTTGTTCATTTTCATTTTAGAAAAATAATTGGGGGATTTAATCAACGACTTGGGTCAAGCCACAAGCTATTCAAAGTACCTAGTTATCAAGTCAATTGAAACTATTTCAGGTCCAATTAACAAAATGGAGGGAGCCCTAATTCATTACTTGCATTAATGTGATACATGTCTCTAMTTATGTTTACTCATGAAGGACTTCCTCCCCTCCCTGTACTGTATAAACCTCAATGTTTGTAGGGTGCATGAAGGTGTAAACGGATCTACTCCACACTTAGCATTGTCAGACTGATCCTACCAGCACCACCAGGCAGAATGATGTGGGAGGACGGGAGCTTGTTTTGGGGGTTTGGCACAGCCGTGACGGCCCTCACAGAGCCAAGACGCCTGGGAGTCTCCTCTCCTCGTCTCCCCCAGCAGGGTGAGGCTTGCCTGACTGACTAATGGYGGGAGGGAGGGTTCACCTGGAGCCCAGCGACAACTGGCTGCCAGCCAGACTACTCTTGGCAGGGTAATGTCTACACWACACAACACYARKSYYTSYAGWYAAYKAYAYSYYYYGYYYAYKYKAAKASKAAWYRAARARRACAKCACAAKWKKWKTYKTSMMYTSMRGRKRSGCKCYGRCKYGWCWSYKCRKASSCWYMSCTSTCSTCTCSTCRRCTCCTCCCTCCCTCTCACTCGCTTCTTCTTCTCCTCCCCTTTACCCGTTTATCATCCCCTCATCATGCAAATGAGCACTGTGTGCAGCAGGGCGAGCGAGCGCGCGCGCACACGACGAAAGCGCCTGAAAACACAGACTGTTGCTGCAGCCACAGTGATTTGCAATGCTCAATAACTCTTGGTGTGTTCTTTTCTGGATGGGTGAGTATCACAGATCAGTACCACATGAGTACATCTGCTGTCCTGTTGCCTGGTGCTCCAGTCCTGACCCTAACAGTTAACTACTGAACATGCGGAGCGGGAGCTCTGAGAGGTTCTGTGGGGAGAGGCTGAGAGAGGTAACTGACCCAGCCCACTGCAGTGAAGATTCCATGTTCCAGATAAACACACAGCGCCATGGTAAAGTGAACCTCAGTTTACCGTATGAGGTTACGAGCTAATCGGACACACACACACACACGTGTTGTGTTTTAATTCTGCAGAGGGCAGATGTGTCTAAGCTGAGGTCCGTTATGAGAACTTTAGTCAGTGTGGTTTGAGCCCAGATGACCCGTGTGCCCCTCGCTAGGGTCCCACGCCCTGATCTGTTTACACAAGGAGTGCACCACGCTAGCCGGCCCGGTCCAGTGTATGTGTGTGAGTGTGTGTGTGTCTGTACCGTCTCCCTTCCCCTGTATCTGTTTATTATGGTTTGGGTAATCCACAAGCCCTGTGGCTACACTGTCAGACAGTAAGCTAACAGTGGCAGCCTGGGGCTGGGCTGGGCTGGGCTGAGGAGTAATTTGAACATATAAGAACACAACACAACACACGGCAGGGAAAGCAGCGCTGAATCAGAACCTGCTGGGAATGGTATGCCGCTTCTTGAAGAAGAAGGGAAAAAAGAAGTGGGGGAGTTAGACTCTTAATTCCCTGAAGCATCCATATATCGCTCTCTAAACCTCTCTCAACCTCTCTCAACCTCTCTCAACCTCTCTCAACCTCTCTCAACCTCTCTCAACCTCTCTCAACCTCTCTCAACCTCTCTAAACCTCTCTCAACCTCTCTAAACATCTCTCAAACTCTCTCAACCTCTCTAAACCTCTATCAACCTCTCTCAACCTCTCTAAACCTCTCTAAATCTCTCTCAACCTCTCTCAACCTCTCTAAACCTCTCTCAACCTCTCTTAATTCTCCCAACCTCTCCCAACCTCTCTCAACCTCTCTCAACCTCTCTAAACCTCTCTAAACCTCTCTAAACCTCTCTAAACCTCTCTCAACCTCTCTTAATTCTCCCAACCTCTCTAAACCTCTCTCAACCTCTCTCACCTCTCTAAACCTCTCTCAACCTCTCTCGACCTCTCTTAACTTCTCCCAACCTCTCTCAACCTCTCCCAACCTCTCTAAACTTCTCCCAACCTCTCTCAACCTCTCTCAACCTCTCCCAACCTCTCTCAACCTCTCCCAACCTCTCTTCCAACACTTGTAAATCTCCAGGAATGTAGCATGTTGTTTTTGGGTCTCAGTGCATGCTAACTCAGTCTAATGGATTTGAGAGATTCATGTCTCTCGACYTTGTTGCCCAAAGCTCACTATTACATTAGACTTTGAACTRGGAATAGAAGTACACCAATGGGACAAGTATTGTTTGATACCCTTTATTACAGGGACTGTTTAGAAGGTCTAGAAATCTCCTCTTGATTCAGAGTGATAAACCGGAAAACCAAGCCTTCAGCTAACAATACCTAGATTGATAGTTTACTATAGTCACCCAGGTATAGTGATATTTTAATGACAGAGGCCCCACCTTTTGAAATAATTCACAGTCGTAGATATTCAGTACAGCTGCAGTGGCTATGGTTTTATTTCCATTAGCTGTTTCGCTTGAGGGAGACAAAAATCCCGCAACGTAACATATATCTGATATCTTGAGTATCTAGGCCATTCATCTTTAAACTTTTAACTCGCTCTAATCACAAGCATATCCCAGCACAACAAGAAACAACTTCTT
>NC_036867.1:33875283-33886932 GCF_002910315.2 Salvelinus sp. IW2-2015 | reverse complement strand
GTCTGTCTGAGTTGTAAGTAAACCTTAGTTCCCAGTGTCAGCGGGCTCGTTTCTCCTCTCGCTTCTCCCAAGCCCTGTGAACCCTCCCTGAGAAGGCCTCATTTAGACAGAGAGAGAGAGAGAGAGAAAGAAAAAAGAAAAGAAAATTCCCTTCTCAGGAAGATTAGTGGCCGTCCTTTTGGACTAGTCGGAAGAGGTGGACTAGGGGATGCAGAGGCTTTTTCTGGCTCATTTTTCTCTGCCAGCGGCCTGACCCCCGAGTGCTCCCTGCCTGTCCCCCAGTAGCTCATGTGCTGCTGCTGCAGAGGGGGCCAGTGGTGGGGGCCGGGGGCTGGGGCACGTACATCCTCGATCCAGCCTCAGCCCCCATCAATTATTCCCTGCTGTAGCCAGGCAGCCCCCAGCCCTAGGCCCAGACATCAAGGAGGTGATAAAGAAAGCGTCCTTATCGCTAACACACCTCTCTTTAAAACACTATTTACACAGCCCAGACCCATCCTCCATCTCCATCCATCTAGCAGAGGACCCATTGACCAGGGTCTGGGATTCCATTTCTCCTATCCAATCTAAATAATGTTACTGTTAGCTCTAGCCACCTTCATACCGACTAAGGCATGATAGGACCTAAGCACTTTAACAGCCAGCAATGTTTATCCCAGTAAAGATAGCTACTACAGTGCCGTCCGTCATTGATCATTACCTCTGTTCATTACCTCAAGAATAACATAGGTATAAGTCATCGTCTGTAAGAGGAAACAGGCTCAGAGGAAAATATATCTCATTGTTTTGTCCCTGGTCTCTCCTCTCCCTCTCCGCTCCTCTCCCTCTCCGCTTCTCTCCTCTGGCGCAGTGGGACTCTCTGAGCCTGTTTAGGCCTGGCCTGTGGGGGCTGTGYGACTCTGTTTAGGCCTGGCCCCGGGTCCAGGGGGCCAGACTGGGAGGTGCTAAGTACTTGGCATCCTCCCTACGGGCGGCCCGACTCAGCAGAAAGAGCCGGAGCGTTGCAGGGGAGAACCCGGGGGCCGAGAGGCGCTCGCCGCGCCACATCAATCACCCTCTCCAATGACAAACTCACTCTCAGCAAGATGTATGTCACCAGCCACCAAAGCCAGTGAATCAAACATTACCAGCAGAATAGCACCAGCTCTGGCTCCCATGGCCTAGTTTAGTAAGCATGGATAGAGAGGTGAGAAAGGTATTCAAATAGCTTAATCCTTTGAAAACAAACGTTGCCCTTTTCCGGTTTCTCAGCCCCTGTTACAGACCTTCCTATATTTCACCAGCATACAACTTRRTTRTTTTTTTWATTCAAAGAACAAAATMATATTTATCAACACATATCAATAAGAGTTGAATAACATTATAAGGCAAATATTCACCTCTTCCCGAAAATCTCAGTACAATTTCGACAATGTATGACGTCTGTAAATGCCTTCCAAATGATGAAACGGATTTGAAATCATAAAAGTCATGCATGAAACCCCATAAACCTATACACCCGGTCTYCCCGGGCCGGCAGCCTTTATAACCGCTAACCAGACAGATGCGGYCTGTCACAGGAAATACAGGAGCTCATTTCAATTCATTAAAGGGAACCAAAACCCTGTGCACGGCCCAGTGGTGAGGGTTAGCTGTGCTGTGTCCAGGCCCAGCAGTTACCAATGAACACACACATACAGACACACACACAGAAAGTGAGGCCAGCCATGCTTCAATAAGCAACGTGGGCTGCAGTTCCAGAAGTTGAACTCCAGACTTTTTATAGGTCCAGTAACATCACTTCCAATATAAATACAGGACTGTGGACAGGAGCAGCAACTAGAGCCCCCCCCCGCACATACACACACACACGACACACACACACACACACGACACACACACACAGCACACAACACACACTACACAGCACACGAGCACGACACACAAGCACACACACGAGCACACGAGCAACGAGACAGCAAGTCACGGACAGCACAGCAACAGGAGATAGTCATCCATACAGGACAGACAGAGAGACCAGACAGGCTGGTCGGTCGGTGCACCTGGGCCCCCATTTTAAACAAAGTGACTCCTACTTGAGTCCAATGTATGCACGCGTCGACTCCACCCCCCATTTCCATAGACCTCTGGGATAGGAGACCAGACCTGGCCTGCCTGCATGTTCACATCAAATAAATGACCGCTCCATGATAAATGGTTCTATTAACAATCCAGATTGTTAAACTCTGATATAAAAGATGGGAGCGGCCCATTCATTTCACCCCCACCCTTCCGGTCTACACGCATAGAGTGCTTGTTTTTTTTAATGCGTAAATAACATATTAAAACTCTGCATTAGCCCTGTCCTCTGATAGAGAAGATATTGTTGTGAATAAATAACACAGACAGGAGAATAAAACGGGGGGGGTTTCTATAATGGAGCTGGTCYGCCATGTCTGGTCCTCTGAGGTGGGCACGACTTAGCTGACAAGAATCCACCAGCCCGTAGTAAACTACACACTGACAATAAAGCTACAGCGCCGGAYCAGAGGCAGTATATTASAATTGTCTKCTTTTRATTCCAAKGCAGGAGGCGGTTCTGCTTGGGAATGTGCTTTTAAGTTCAAGGACRTTGTCTCTTTTGGCTGRGCTCKTACTGCATATTCACTTATCTGTGTCTGGCAAACAGGAATAATAATGCATATTATTGAGATAAGTAATTGCCCTGTCTTGGTGTGCTGGCAGATTTTAGACCTAGAAAGCTATAACTCTATAAGCTGGTTCTACCCAGACCCGATTCTATTGGACTGAGGGTGTGAGTGTGTGGTGTTATTACGATCAAAATACGGACGGTGACACTATTCTAATAGTGATAGGGTAAAGGAGTTATTGGAAGAGAGAGGCCGACGGATGCAGGTTTAAAACAGCAGCTCCACTTTAGATCTGCAGCCAGGGGGGACACAGAGCAACACAAGCCTGGAACACAGCACCAGGCAGAGACCCAGCAGAACCTGAGCCATTACAGACCAGGGGAAAGCATAGTTATAGCAGGGCAGGGAGGAGACAGAGGATGGGGTGGCACAGGGGGCCTGCCTTGTTACCCTGCGCCTGGTAATCAAGATTCTCTCTCCAGGCCCCTTTGAAAATTTAAATCAACCTACTTTAAAGAGCCTCTCTACGGGGCTGAGGGGGCTTATCCACAGAAGACGATTGGCCCAAACAGAAGGGCCTCTCTATCGCTCGCTGCGGCCGAGAGTATTTCAACATATGACCTCAGCGTGTGTGAATTGGCTCCATTGAGGAAGGCATACTGAGATTAAATTAGAGAGGGCGATCACATTAACAGATTAGGATTTTCGGTTCGTAGGCGATCAAACGTTTTCTTAATTGCCAGAAGGCTCCGGTCTGGAAACATATTCCTTCACGACAAAAGAACCATTGTTCAGACATTCCAAGCTCCATATTAGAAATGCTTATTCATGGCAATTTATATGATTTAAGTCATTGTAGAGTAATAAAAAATGAGTGAGTGAGTTGGAAATAAATCAATAGTCAATATAATTGAATTAACTATATAGATGTCGACATGAAACAAGTTGTTGAAAACAAAGTCCCACTTGATTCATGTCCCATTTATAGTGTATGTAAAATACGTCCTAGATTGATTTAGCCTAATAAACAATTCATCTTTCATTTCTTAATAATGGCAGGCCACCAAGCCCTTCATTAAATAATACAAATGTCACTAAATCACAAGTAGTATTACCATGTCAAAGGTAGCCGTCAACCTGCATCTCTGTCAACCTGCATCTCTGTCAACCTGCATCTCTGTCAACCTGCATCTCTGTCAACCTGCATCCCCGTCAACCTGCATCTCCGTCAACCTGCATCTCCGTCAACCTGCATCTCTGTCAATCTCTAAAGTACGGGCCATGTTGTCAACGGAGCTTTGCTCTACCAGCCATTTTGTTTGTAATTCATCACCGTGATACTCTGGAGGTTAAGCACAAGGTCTTTCAACCTCATTATACTGGCCTTTCATAACACATTCACTGACATCTTTAAAACATGCATTCTCTGTCTGTCTGTCTCTACTCATCGCGGTGGACACTAGTCTCGAACGTCATTTCAAAGACAAAACTATCCGTGTTATTAGTGTCCTCATACATGTGTATTAATTGAAGTTATCAGTGACATCTTGAAATTGGTCTAATTAACGAATTAGCTTTGGCCCTTCTGATAGGTTAAAGAATTAGGATTCACTCTGAATTAAATTAGGAGAAGAACTACTGGATTCTGTAGCAAGAATTCCTAGTAGACGTTTAAGACATCACAGAATCGCCCTTATAGACGCCTACTATGTGAACTCTTTGTCAACTCAAATTGTCTTTCCATATTCTCACACAAAATCATTCAATTATTGTTGGACTAACGGGCCGTGCTCTACAAACTCCACAAGGCTA
The DNA here is from genome assembly GCF_002910315.2 of Salvelinus sp. IW2-2015. NCBI lineage: Eukaryota > Metazoa > Chordata > Actinopteri > Salmoniformes > Salmonidae > Salvelinus > Salvelinus sp. IW2-2015. The sequence goes on along the minus strand of NC_036867.1, from coordinate 33,882,490 downwards.
TGAAAACAAACTTGAGGTCTATAGAAGTTCAAAAAAAAAAATGGGCCTGATGTCAATCGTTAGGGACAAAAAAATGAATGGCCTATTTTTATCTTTGTTCTTCCTTAAACAATTAATGGATATTTCTTTATCYTGGCAGGCCACCAAGCCCTTCATTAAAGAGTAAAAATGTCACTAAATCACAAGAAGTCGTATTACCATTTCAAAGGTAGCCGTCAATCTGCATCTCTGTCAATCTRTGAAGGAAGGGCCATSTCGRCCACTGCAACMCTYCTCTACCAGACATTTTTAGTAATTRATCAGTGTGATACTCTGGAGGTAAGAACAAGGTCTTTCAWCCTCATTATACWGGCCTTTCATCACACATTCACTGACATCTTTAAAACATGCATTCTCTCTCTGTCTCTCCCGACCGCCCGATGAAAGAGGTACACTGCTACTTTTCATTAATTTCAACAAACACAGCCATTTTACCTTTCGAAGGCCAGCCCCATGTAGTTATACGAACCATTAATCAGAGATTATGCCCCCAAATCAGACCACGTCACTGTCTTTAGTCTTATGAACTTCTCCTCGTGACAGCACACACACACACACACACACACACACACACACACACACACACACACACACACACACACACACACACACACACACACACACACACACACACACACACACACACACACACACACACACACACACAACACACACACACACACACACACACACACCCCACACACACACACACAAACCACCCCCACCACACACACGCACACTACACACACACACACTGCTATGCTACAGTACCTGTTCAGTATTAATGATGCTCTTTAACAGGCCCCTGCGTTACATTACTGATTCCTATCAGCTCCACTGTAAGTCACCTCTGACTGCTCCAGGTGCTACAGGAAGAGCCTTATCAGGGACGATTAGAGCCCAGAGCAACTTCTCCCAAGACAGCGTTTTTATCTTTGATATGTATATTTCATGTGCATGTTCTCTCTCAAACCCCCTCCTTACCCCCGGCCCTATCGGTCTCTGTAAGACCTTGGCTTGTGTGACAGTCTTACAATATGAACGGGAGTCAGGGATGCAGGGACCCTTTTCCTTACAGTGAAACCTGTGTCAGCAGGAGAAGTGCTCAAACAAACCTGGAGTCGAGGTGCACAAAAGAATAGAGACGGACCCATTGTCCTTACAGTAAAACTAAAACCGTTTCCCCCCCTCCCTTCTTTAAAGTCATTGAAGAAAAGTGTACAGTACCTCTGGTGACAGCTGAAGGTGAGAGTTTCTTTGGGAGGTCAATGAAGCCGTTTCCATCCAGACCAGAGCCTTTCTTCTCTGTGGTCGTGGGGGCAGAGGTCTCCATTCTGGACATCAGAAGCTCTGAAGGAAACGACACGAGGTGGCATTGTCATTGTCATATCATTATATGACATGTATACAGTAGGCCAATGATATGTATACAGTAGGCCAATGATATGTATACAGTAGGCCAATGATATGTATACAGTAGGCCAATGATATGTATACAGTAGGCCACATTATACTGTAGGCCAATGATATGTATACAGTAGGCCAATGATATGTATACAGTAGGCCACATTATACTGTAGGCCGCATCCTCTGAAGAGATCCACTGTTTTTTCGCAACACGTTTGAAGATAAGGGTGTAATATTCTTAGCAAGCGGGGCTGAACAATCAGTTGAAATAGCGCTGATAAAAAGATCCACAGTTAAATAAACTTTGATGCCAGCCAGGCTAGGTTACGCCAAACCCCCGTTGGAGACAGCAAACCGTAGCATGAGTCACTGGAAGAGAGCAGCAACTTAAATGAGATTTCTTTCAGGACAAAACCACTACATGTTTGCACTGCAACCAAAGATAAGCGGCTAGGTTCAACAAAGATAAACAAGCGGCGCGCTGCCCGCCAAGTCATTCTTCGTTTAGATGGCTGTTGGAGCACGTTGATGGCTGTTTGAGAGACAGTCAGATTTGCACACTGCAGGCTGGGCTCAGTTCAGTTGATGTTATAGTTTGCTAACACCTGTTTTACACAATATAGGCAAGATTCTTCCTTGAACGTGTTATAAAGTCTGGGCTTAGTGTATCTAGATCGTAATGGCTGTCTTATTAATAAGACTCCTGCCAAGACTACGTGTAAGTGGGGTATSTGGGAGGTATGTGGAGGGGGTATGTGGAGATGGGGGAGGAGGAGCGGTAAGCTGTCCCTCCTCCTCTGAAGTGCTGCGACACATGGTCGTATCTTCCCCCAGCGTAGACTGGCCGGACAGACGGGAGACAGAGGAGACAGAAGAGCCAGGGCTATGGGACGCTACAGGTGTCAGACACCACACTGACAGATGGAAACCAAGGTAAACAAATGACCAGGAGCACGCTTGATCTCTCCTGTTGGTCACCAGGGCCCTCTCCTCTCCTCAACTCCTCTTGTTCTCTCCACTCCACTCCTCTACTCTCTCCTCCCCTCTCCTCTCCTGTCCTGTCCTCTCCTCTCTCTTGTTCCATGGCACTGATGAGGAGGGCATGTCAATAAGATCCACTGATAGTTAAAAGGCTTTCAACACTCCATGACACTAATCCCAACCTCACCTAAATGTGTGAATGGCACATATTATTACTAGGTTGTAATGAATGACCAGAAGGGGGATTGAGCAGCTAAAAACTCTAGCCTGACTGATGTTAACTAATGAAAACCAAAATACACCAAAGGACTGGCTGACGGGGGCATGAATGAATGACACTCCACTAGTGCTCTCATGTGCCACATTTACCACCCTCCCCACAAAGCAGCGTCGGTGGAGAAAAAGGGCCCCTGGCCCCCCGCACTTGCATGACTGTCTKAAAYYGACACCACAGCAGTAAAGACAGTAGACAAAGCTGTCCATCAGGCCTTTACCTCCTGCCAACCCTCCCAGCTTGTTCAAGGGGCAGTAAACTGTGTTTTAACAATGTAGACCTACAAACTCACTGTCTGTCCGGCCTGTTTAACTGTTTCACCATGTCAACTGTTTGTGACTCAGTCTGTGAAGACTAAATGGGTTTCCAAGAATGGCACAAAAAGTTCAGTTCATATCAAGTGTGTGTGTGTGTGTGCATGTGCGTGCGTGTGTGTGCATGTGCGTGTGTGTGTGTGTGTGTGCATTCGTGTTCCTGTGTGTGTTTTTGTGTCAAGATACGAATGTCTTATTTCTGCGAGTCATGGCTAAATCTGTTGGTGGTAGAAACAATAAACCATACCTTTATTAAAGTTGAAAAGCGAAATAAATAAATGTGAGGGAATAGACTAGTATTATTTCAGTAGCTAGGAGATGGTTAATTACCATGATAATAAACCCAGCAGTAGATTTAGATACGCAGCTGAGAGAAATAATGAACTTCTACCTCCTATTGTTTAACCGTCATTACCTTTAAACACGACACACAATGATCCATTTAACCGTGAAAATCGAACAATGCAAAGCCTTACYAACAAGGTTATTTATGACAGAAGAACAACAACTCCTCAAACTACTTCCCCATTCAGCCTCTGTCTTTGTGTTGAAACCCATGCCTGTTTGTTTTAGCACCTCGGTCTTTAACTGAAGTTCCCTCCAATACGGTTTGGCTCTCTTTTCCTTTCAGGAGCTCTGAGAGGAGAAGAAGCTCAAGCAATTTTGTACAGGGTATATCCCATGTGTCTCTAAACCCCACCCTACTAGATCTACAAAGGTAAAGATTTAATGCGCTGTATTCTGTTCCTACTCTTCAACTATTGTACAGTTGAAGTCGGAGGTTTTCATACACCTAAGCCAAATACATTTAAACTCAGTTTTTCACAATTCCTGACATTTAATCCTGGTAAAAGTTCCCTGTCTTAGGTCAGTTAGGATCACCACTTCACCTGTCTGAAAAGCCCAGCTCTGCAACCCCACTAGCAAGTGGCACACCAAGCGAGCGCACTATGAAGATTAAGACTCTCCAAACAGGTCAGGGGAAAAGTTGTGAAAGAAGGTAGCAGATCAGGGTTGGGTTATTAAAAAATATTGAAACTTGAACTCCCACGGAGCAACATTAAATCCATTTATTAAAAAATGGAAAGATATAATGGCAACACAAACAAACCCAAGAGAGGGCGCCCCCAACGTTACTGACACAAAGGAGGCATTAATCAGAGAGCAACAAGAGAGCCCATCGATTGAAAAAAGAGATAACTCTGAGGAGCTGCAAAGCTTTCACAGAGAGATTGAGTATCTGTCCTAGGACCACTTTAAGCGTACATCCGCAGAGCTGGGCGTTTAAGGAAGGAGTGCCAAAAAAGCCATGCTTAACTTCTGATGAATAAGGGGTGCATTTCCATTATCATATTTCTGCTTCTACAGATTAAATATGCCTCTTTATTCATATTGTCTAGTATATGCATATAATAATACCAATTAAAGAAACAATCTCTAGTTCTAAAACGTTCAATTGTTCTGATGAACAGAGAGTCATTTTTACAGCTACTTTCATGACCAAGAAGAAAAAAGCTAGATGTGTAGCCAGCTTCCAACGCTCGCCTAATAATAATGGTTTCTTTTTTTTCCCCGTGGGGCCCCCCCCCCCCTATTGAAAAAAACCCGAAAAAATAAAAACAAACCCCATTGGCACTCCCTCTGGGTGTGCAAAGGACGTCAGAGGAAAAATATTTGTTTATTGGGACTGAAGTGAAACTGAGAGCTTAAATTTTTGGCGTTGACCGACAACTTCGTCTTAAATCGTGCGACTTGGTAGCTGCGATTGTCTTCTGTTGCTGCGGCCAATATTGATGAAAACTATCTCCGGTCTCGAAGTTTGTTTAAACTACATGTGAAGATCATCGTATGTATGTTTTTTCAATATACGTTCTAATCAGATTATGAAAGTTTTTCGGGAGTTTTGTGGTGTTGTTGTCTGATTTTATTACGTTTTGAGTATATCCGTGCGCACTTGACAGTACCTGTGCTAAAATGGAGTGGAAAGGAACAATTCTGAACGGACCAACGACTCATCTTGACAAGGACACTTTGATTCAACTTCGTGATAAGATCAGCATAGTAAAGACCCAATTTAACGATGTTATTCTACTGTTGTGCGTGAACTGGCGTTCTGGCGCCTAGCCGAACTGCCTGGTATAGCATGCTATTTAGCGCTACTGTGTTTTCGTATAAAAACTTAATAAGATCTGAATATTGTTGGATTACTACCAGATGTGAGGCTTCAATATCTGTACGCTGTTATTTTCTGATGTTAAGATTGAGTAATTCGTTATTGTAGTTGGTCTCGTAATGTTTCTGGCGGTCTGCACTATTTCAGATTGGCAGCTGCATGTAGAACTGTGAGTATACCTGAAAAAATGCAATTTTTCAAAAAAACTATGCTATATACATAACTGTTATCGACTGTCATCTTAGAAGTGTTTTTGGTTATGTGGGCTATATATTTTTTATTTAGTCGAATTAGTGAATTACACTGACGAGGAAAAAACTATGGAGTAAATCGTGTCCTTTGCTAACGTGCTAGCTAATGATTTTACTATGTGTTCCTGTAAACCATTTAAACAATCGAATGGGGCTTTTATTACAAGACTGTATTCATCTGTGTCTGACTTGGATTTAATGATATTTTAGATCTGCAGTTACTTGTGAGCTATGCTACTATGCTACCAGTGGGGGGGGGGGGGGGGTGTACACGATTTCAGGGTTGGTGGCTCTGAGAAGTTAAGAAAAAATAAGCATATGTTTTGTGTTGCCAAAGATGTGGAGACTCCCCAACATATGAAGAAGGTACCTGTGTCAGAATTAGATGAATGTAGCCTTTGGCCACAGAAAAACTATGTTGTCACAAACCCAACGCTTTTCATCACCCGAGAACCACCCACAGTGAAAGCAGGTGTGGCAGCATTCATGCTGTCGAGATGTGTTTTATCGTCAGGGCACTGGAACTGGTAGGAATTGAAAGGAATGATGGATGGAGCTAAATACAGAATGATTTATTCAGTATTAATTTCTTTCATCATAATTCCAGTGGGGCCAGAAGTTTACATACACTCAATTGTATTTGGTAGCATTGCCTTTAAATGGTTTTAACTTCGGTCAAAATTTCGGGTAGCTCTCCACAAGCTTCCCATAATAAGTTGGGTGAATTTTTGCCCATTCTCTGACAGAGTGGTGTATACTGAGTCAGGTTTGTAGGCTCCTTGCTCACACACGCTTTTTCAAGTTCTGCCACATTTTCTATAGATTGAGGTCAGGGCTTTGTGATGGCACTCCAATACTTCTGACTTTGTCTTAAGCCATTTTGCTAAACTTTTGGCGAGATGCTTGGGCATTGTCATATTGAAGAACCATTTGGACCAAGCTTTTTAAGTTCCTGACTGATGTCTGCAATGTGCCTTCACAATATATTCACATCATTTTATCCTTCCTTCCAAAGCAATGCCACCCCCACCAAATCTATTTGTGAAGTCCAACGCATTCCTCCTGCAGCACATGCACCCCAACGGAAGGATGCTCGCCACCCAACACAACGTCCAACCCCCCGTTCACAGTTGGAGCTGGTGTTCTTTTCGGCTTGCAAGTTTCCCGCTTTTTTTCTCCTCTGACATAACGTATTGTCATTATGGCCACAATCGAGCAGTTCTTATATTTGTGTTCATAGGACCAGAGGACATTTCTCCAAAAGTACCAATCTTTGTCCCCGATGGTGCAGTGATTGCAAACGTGGTCTGGCTTTCTTTTTGGCGTTTTGGAAGTGGCTTCTTTCTTGCTGAGCGGTCCTTTTCAGGTTATTCCTAAAAGGACTTTCCCCCCCGTTTTTTTAAAATTTTGGTGGATTATAATCTGTTTGTACTGTTTCTGCCAACATCTTTACAAGTCTTGATGTGTGTCTGGGATTGATTTGGCACTGTTTCGACAAAGTAGTTATCTCTAGGAGAGCAGACGAGTCTCTCCTGAGCGGTATGAGCGTTGTGTTGGTCGATGGGTTTAACCTTGCCCGTACTATGTTGTACAGATGAGAACGTGTACTCAGGCGTTGGAAATTGCTCCAAGGATGAACCAGGACTTGTTTGTCTACAACGTTTTTCTGAGGTCCTCTGGCTGATGTTTTGATTCCCAGTGATGTCAAGCAAAGAAGCATCTGAGTTTGAAGGTAGCTGAATATAATGTCACAGTACACCTTCCATAC
>NC_036867.1:33871944-33875258 GCF_002910315.2 Salvelinus sp. IW2-2015 | reverse complement strand
AACTTCATTTTAAGAATGGTGAAGATGTCAAGAATAATAGTAGGAGATGATTTATTTCAGTTATTTCTTTCATCACAATTCCCAGTGGGCCAGAAGTTTACATACACTCAATTGTATTTGGTAGCATTGCTTTAAATGGTTTAACTTCGGTCAAACATTTCGGGTAGCTCGCACAAGCTTCCCATAATAAGTGGGTGAATTTTTGCCCATTCTCTGACAGAGTGGTGTAACTGAGTCAGGTTTGTAGGCTCCTTGCTCACACACGCTTTTTCAGTTCTGCCAAATTTTCTATAGATTGAGGTCAGGTGCTTTGTGATGGGCCACTCCATACTTCTGAGACTTTGTCCTTAAGCCATTTTGCTACATACTTTGGATGATGCTTGGGGCATTGTCATTTGAAGAACCCATTTGCGACCAGCTTTTTAAGTTCTGACTGATGTCTAGTGATTGCTTCAAATATATCACATTTTTACCTTCCCTTCTCAAGCAATGCCCCCCAAAATCTATTTTGAAGTCCGACAGTTCCTCAAGCAGCAATGCACCCCAAGGCAAGGATGCTCGCCACCAAATCACGAGCCCCACACCTTCACCAGTTGGGAGTGGTGTTTCTTTCGGCTTGCAAGTTTCGCCCTTTTTTTCTTCTCTAATAACGTTGTCATTATGGCCTAAAATCAAGCGTCTATATTTGTTTCATCAGACCAGAGGACATTTTCCAAAAGTACAATCTTGTGTCCCCATGGGTGATCATTGCAAACCGATGGTCTCTTTTTCTGTGGCTTTTTTTATGGCGGTTTTGTGGGAACAGTGGCTTTTTCTTTGCTTCAATTGACTCAAATGATGTCAATTAGCCTATCAGAAGCTTCTAAAGCCATGACATAATTTTCTGGAATTTTCCAAGCTGTTTAAAGGCACAGTGAACTTAGTGTATGTAAACTTCTGACCCACTGGAATTGTGATACAGTGAATTATAAGTGAAATAATCTGTCTGTAAACAATTGTTGGAAAAATTACTTGTGTCATGCACAAAGTAGATGTCCTAACCGACTTGCCAAAACTGTAGTTTGTTAACAAGAAATTTGTGGAGTGGTTGAAAAACGAATTTGAATGACTCACCTTAAGTGTATGTAAACTTCAGACTTCAACTGTGTATTTAACATGGCCTCGGCAGTCATGAGTCATTGTAGTTTCAAGTCATTGAAGCGTAATAATCGGGAAACTGTCTGAATAAGATAGGAATGGAAAGATGTTCCTCATCCCTAAGAGACTGAGAAGTGATTGAGTACAGTTGTCTAGTTAACCCACTGTCCAGTCCACTTCCTGTGTGCAAACTCAAGGAGGCAAAACACAGCTTCAACCCTCATAGCTAAACCATTGGAGACTTTCCTCTTGTTATTCTAATCCTCTTTTCACTAACAAGCTCTTAATTCCAAGAGCAGATATGAACTTAGCCATGATCTATCGACCTTTAGACATAGTTGTATGAAAAAGAGTCTTGGACAAAAAGTATTGTATCATATGGTTAATTATGAGCAKCAAAAATATCTGGGTGTAGTTCTGAGTTACTCTGACATACATGCATTATTCTTGTGAGAAACCCAGAATAAAACCTAGGATTCAAAATGGCCTGCCCGTGAGAGAGAAGGGTATTCCCAGTGTCTTGACAAATTGATGTCTCTGCATTCCAGGTGCTGGTTTCCTGCTTTACCGGAGCAGAGTGCAGTTTGGCACATCACAGAGTATTACTTACAGCTTCCCACAAACCATCACCACGCTTAGTTATTACACCGCGAGCTGTCAGCCAAACAAATGACTGTGACTGAACACTGAAAGGTCACAGTAGTGCAGTAAAATCACAGAGCAGATTCAGGCCCACTACTGAGCCTCTCTCTGAAGGGACTGAAGCACGGTTGTCGGGCACTTTCTTGAATTTATGGTTACGTGTACCCTCTTCTGAAAAATTGTAATCTCGTAAAAGCAGGCCACATACTGTTTATGAATTTTTAGCACAAGTAGGAAGATCACTTGTGGTGGCGTTTGAATACGAAGAATCTTTATTATTTGGAGTACCGTATGTTTGCAACATATGTGCAGAAAATGTTCAAGTTAAACAGGGTTGTTGTGCCTAACAATGGAGACCAAACAATTTGAATAGGTGAATCATTTCCCTCTCAAAAGGCCCACCAAGGGTCTTCTGAGAARACACTCTGAGGAGTGTATTAGTCACTGGATGAGTCTCTAGCCTAGAAAGTTTTATTACAACAAGGGCTATCACAGACACAAGAGCAGTGGCGTGTATTCATGGATGCCAAGGGAAGCCAGGCATCCCCAAAACATTTGCCATGAACATTTTTWGAAAAAAACCCATAAAATAATGTATCTTTTGTCTCTCCGTGTTTCATAATTTTCCTTCAATTTGCAAGAGGCTGAATGTATCTCACCGGAGAAAGGATCCGAGTGAGCGAAACAGCGCCCTAGGTCTTGTTATTTTGTGGCCATCTAGCTGAGCTGTCTGATTCAAGAGATAGGAATTGTGCGCCGTAAGCATGAATCAATGAGCAGCAAGCATTGGTCCTTGAAAATAAAATTGAATACATAGCCAACCAGCGTTGAGCTTAAATTAAGAGATAAACGTGAAGGTGCTGGGCGAAACACCCCAAAAAGTGGTAAGGGAAGACCAGTTTGGATTTTGGCTTACTCCAATCACATCACATCGAGAGCAAACGTAAATTGACAGACATCAACTTGCATTGTTGCTCTTGTTGTGTGTGTTGTCTGTGGCTAGCTAAGCTAGCTAAATTCAGCCTTTCGTCAAATTAGCATGGATGGAGACAGAGATTGGTACTTATGGTTTACTTAATTGTCGCATACTGGCAATGATATAAGCAATTGATTCTGATTCAATCCATAGAATCGCATACATTGGCCTGCCCCCTTGAAGCTAAGGAGGAAAGATGCAATATTAGTAGATGTATAGGCTAATGTTACTAGCTAACGCTGGCCCATAAAAATAGGCGGAGTTGGCTAGGCGAAGCAAGCATTTTAAGCAACATACAGCAGTTGTAAAGTTTATTTTCCTGGCTTGGCTCCCCGGTGACTTTACCCAGCACCGCTACCGCATAAGAGCAGACCGGAGCCTGGGATCCACACTGAATACGCATTACTATACACGAATCATAATCATGATTATTCACTTCATTGGTGTTTTTACTTCAATGGTGAAGTGAAACATAGAGAAACGAGCATGATTCAGTTTAAGAATCCGAAGTACACTCATCATGCAGAGAATGGCTAGACGAGTGGTCCCTAGGGCAGTG
>NC_036867.1:33844444-33866944 GCF_002910315.2 Salvelinus sp. IW2-2015 | reverse complement strand
CATGAAATCAAGGATTACTATAATGTAAGATCTGCGTGAGCACAGAAACTGATACATTGTATGTTGGGGTGTGTGTCTGTGTCTGTCGGTGTGCCCTTCGGCGTAGAATGAATTGTAACTCGTTTAGAAAAATACAGAGACAACACTCGCAATGCTATTATGGCCTAAGAGGCGTACAACGTGGTTCACCCAACGGGGTTGTACCAGGGGTTGGGATCCCTCGCGCTCACTAGGTGACTGGGCACGGCGCTAGTCTGTACACGCCCAAACTTAAGGAAAGCTCCTCTGCATTACTATGTACGACTCAGAGTGAGCTAGCTTGCTATGAGAAACGTGGCAAGCTCAGTAGGAACCAGTACATGGGTCTCCAAGAGAAGCAATCGAGGACCTCACCATCGCTGCACACACTGCGCTATCCAAAATTGACGGTGGAAACTGAGCTGCACATGTCCTAACCTCCCTGCCAATTATGACCCATCAGCTGTTCTTATGGACGACATATTCTACTCCCCACCTGCAGATTACAAACAGAGATCAACAAAGATTTGTAAGACAAATCCAATCTTTGATTAACCCCATATTATGGGAGTAATTGCAACCAGTGGTGCCATCCACAGCAGCAAGATTTGTGTTACCTGCTATGCCCACACAGAAAGGGGCAACCAGTGAAGAAAAACCACTTGTAAACAACCCATATTTTGACTTATTTACTTGTTAACTTGTGTGCTTTTCGTCGCATTTGGTCACATTGTTAAAACACTGTACTCATATATCAATATTACTAACATTCTGTAATCAGTCTTTTATTGTTTTGAAACTTCTTGTATCGTGTCAATGTTTACTGGTTAATTGTGTTTGTTATATTTCACTTTTGTATAAATATCTCCCTTCAACTTGCTTTTGCAATGTTACACATGGTTTCCCATCAGCCAATAGCCACCAATTGGAATTGATAATTGAAAATTGAGAGGCAGAGAGAGAATAGTAGAAGCAGTCTAGCTGTGAGACCAAACTGATTCTGGAGTTGAGTGCTGAGAGAGAAAACACAACTCACTGTTTGTTTGATCTAAAGAAATTAAATAAATATGACCTGTAGATATCCACAGTGGTTGAGCTGAGACTCTTAAAAGCTAAACTTTTAATGTGTTGTTAAGATGGTCTTATAATGCAAGATACATCCCAGCTAGCACATCTGATTCCTTGGAAGTTGTGGGAACGTACGTTTTTGGTTTTCCATTGATTCTGGGAATGAAACCATAAGTTTCCTGACTAGTAAAAGTGAACGTTTTTTAAACGTTCTGAGAACAGATGTGAACATTTGGCCTGTTCTGGGAAAGTTAATTTTTAGGTTGCAGGGAAGTTCTTAGAACATTTTACTGTGGTTCCCTGAAAGTTTTCCTGGGAGGTTTTATTAATGTTCTGAGATTGAATATTATTGATTATTTGAAGATAATCATTTAACGTTCTTAGAACATGTTTCAATAAGACTTAAAAATACTGCTAACTTGAGTTAACAGTTTTGAGCTACGACAGAAATTAATCTGSTTAAGTATTAATCATGCAAACACATTTATTTTTTTATTGTGGAACGGTTTCAGGGAGATTCGAACGTATAAATCTTCAGCTAGCATGCCATGTGTTTCTTGTGGTTTTAATGGAACGTTTTCTAAATGTTCTGAGACCATGACTTTAAATAGAACCATGACGAAACCTTTAGAAAACGTTATGCTGAATTACTGAAATAGCCGCAGAGGAACGTTCTCGGAACAATTTGAGAACAGTACTTAAATAGAACCATAAGGAAACGTGTAAGAAATGTTATGCTGAAGTACTGKAATTCACACCTAAGAAACATGAATGTTATGCACTAGCTGGGTATCCTGCACCATTCCCAGAACATTGTGGGAAGGTTGTATGCAAAATAACCATAGGACAACCACACTCTCACCAAGCTCTAACAAACATATGGTTCTCAGAATGTTATGTGCTGGCTGGGATATTGGCCTCTTTTTTTGTTAACATTTTTGCAAATGAAACAAAACTTATATTAGACAAGGCAGTGTAACGAGCAGATACATAGTTGATGGAGGCTAAGTTAAACAATGGAATTAAACAAAGTTTGATTCATATTCAAATTRCCTCCAAAGATAGCAATTGGTTTGACCTGAGCCAGATGTGATGTGGTGTTGAGAGGAATAGTACAACAATGTTCACGCCTTTGTCTGAGCCAAAGCTGTAGAAACAGCCAAGCTGGATAACTGTATAATACCATTTACACGAAGGTGAAAATTCATGGTATTAAAACTGACAGTTTCAAACTTTGCGGTCAGAGTTTTTCCTCTGAATCAGAGGAAAGCATAGTTTACACAACCTGACAAAATCGACTCACTTCACATGATGTAATCCATAAGGACTGTGCCATAAGAAATATGTGAGGTGAGCCAGTTTTTTAGTGGTTCTAGTGTTGTCCCCTTAGGACAGAGACAGTTAAGGCTGCCTTTGTCGATAGAGCCATAGCGCAAGTGKAAACACACACACATACACACACACACACAGCCTCCAGGGCAGACTGCTGTGGTCAGGGGCCTCTCTGAACAAACCAAAATATTAGTTTTATGGAGGGTATGGCAGCAATTACTACTCTTTGCTGTGTGGGAAGAAGGGAACCTCAGAGAGAGAGAGAGAGAGAGAGAGAGAGAGAGAGAGAGAGAGAGAGAGAGAGAGAGAGAGAGAGAGAGAGCGAGAGCGCGAGAGAGGAGGGGGGAGAGTAAGTAAGCATTTCACTGTTAGTCTACACCTGTTGTTTACGAAGCATGTGACAAATAACATTTGATTTGAGAGAGGGAAGGGGTTAGTCATGTGATGTGATTTAGTGTAGTTTGATTATAAATTCCCACTTCAGATAACATTTAACACTTGAATTTTTTTTACGATAACAGTATATACTGTAGGTAACTCACAGTAATTTCTCATCTTTTCAAACAGGCAGAAATAAGAATAAGGTAGCATCCAATTCGAAAGCTTATTTCACTACATGGTAATGSCAACGGTTTAATCCTTAACCAACCTGTTATTTCTAGTGTTTAGCCAGTGACATTTCCCTTCACCTGCCTGAATGACTTCCTAGGCCAGATAGCTTAATTGGTGCAGTGTTCTTGTTTATGGGGATAAGATACTTTTCAATCCTCTCAGTGGGGAGTTTGACTCACTTTTCATTCAGGCATCTCCCCTGCTCCTCTCTCTCTCCTGAATACTAGACTCAACTTCTATTCCACTTTTTCAAACACTTAAGAAACCAGGAAGTCCCTCTCTTTTTGTCTGTGTTCTCTGGAGAAGAGAAAAGCTAGCAAAATCAATAAAGGCATTCGTGGAGTGGGCCAGCAGTGTGAAAACGGCTGCAGAATGGCTCTGCTTGGTGAGTGTCTACGTCCCAAATGACACCATATTCCCTATCTAGTGCACTGCTTTTGATCTGGGCTGGATAGGATGCCCTTTGAGAGGCTGAGATGAAAGTGGGGTAGGGGGTAGGTTGATGACCGCAGCCCCAAGCCTCAGTCCCCTTTGAATAATGTGAAAGGCCCATCGTTTCTTTAAATCTTTTCAACTCTTCGCTGTCTGACTGCTGGAACTTTTCATTCTGCACAATAGCAAACGCACTAAAACTTTTTTCTAATGCAAATGAACTAAACCAACCGACAGGACATTCACATAAAAACACACGTTCCAGGCCAGAACCAACTCCGTTTGGAAACAGAGAGTGGTTACATATTAGAGGAAGGTATTMATTTATTTAGAACTTTTTTWAATATTACTCATCTTCGTACATTTTGATTARAATGCTTACCTCTATTAACAACCAGCCCTAGRTTATTTTCTCTCAAATAAAAACAAGACTATTAGCAAATGCATATTCAAATGTTGTTTCATGTTTTGATTGTAATTTATTCACACATTAATAACACACCAGGGAAACATTAACAAGGAATACTAATTGCATCCATTGAAATGCACAGCAATGTAGATTTTCTGCATTGAGTGTGACTGCTAATGACTCTCAGTAGTAAACACATACATTTTCTGCTAGTTGGATACCTTTCAGATTCAGGGGATTTAGGAAGGGTATCTTTCATTCAAGTAGGCTAAACTCACGAAAGCTCAAGTTAAAGCTGGAATCCTTAATTGAAACAATAACAAAGCGAACATCCAGACTCTGTTTTTGGTAAAAAGCTGAGGGATGGGCCTGGAGAAATGTAACCACGCTCAAATTCATATACATAGATAGCTATGGATGCAAGGACTGACCATCCATGATATCAAAATTTGAGTTTTAACCACGTTCTGAGGTTTTACAGCGTTTGAATACATTTACATTGTTTACAAATATAGGGACTAAATATTGGACTAAAACAAGCTTATTTTTGGGGTTATGATGGGGTACGACAGTTGAACTAAATTTATATAAAACATGTATGTAGCAACTAATGATTCTCGCTAAGCAACAATAGGGCTATGATGTCTCCTGCACAGTTTTGAGCGCATCTACTGACAAATAGATAAAGTTGCAGCGCGGAATTTGTGACATTCCAATGTCAAGTAAGTTAAGTTGAAAGTGGAGATGTTTCAAGTAATTCCGGATGGGCAGTTTTGTCTATATCTATATGATTCATGTGCACAATGTTCATAGTTTTTTTAATGTTTTATTCTGTATGGTCAACATTRCAAAGAAAACGCTGTTTTAATAGGTTACGTTAAAATACCCTTTTAGGCAATTCAAAGTAACAATTTCAAATTTGCACTAAAATGAATATTTCAAATTATTGACTAGCCTATTCATAATAAGAATACTATTCTAATAATTAATAAGAAATATGATTTCCAGAGTTCATCATCACATGCATGTCCAGTCCACCTACCTCAGTGGTGATGCCGGTGGTCGGTATGGTCTTGACCCGGTGCGTCTCCCTCGGTTCTGTTTGCCCACTAGTTCTGTACAAGTTTCAGCAACGCGATCGAAGATTACCGTTAGGTCAAACTTTCTCGGTCAAAAAGAAAGAAGTAACAAACTCCTTCCAATGCAAGGATGAAATCCATAAATTATATTCTAGTAGCCTAAACACGATCAAGACTAACTACAATCCTCTTCCCAACTTCTCATAAAGTTCACCGTAAGAGTTTATGTGTGTCGACTCAACTTTTTACAATCCATCACCGAGAATAAACGAAACAAGTTTTTGAAATCGATCCTCCCTTACTAAGAAAACATTGCACGATATCGAACTTTGTAGCCTAAAGAGGTCTAAAAGGTTTGAGGGTGGTTCGTTCTTCGTCAGAAATGTGGTATTGAGACGCCAGGCTGATATGTTTTCAATCTGGTCCCTCTCATTCTCTCTCRCRCCCTCTCTCTCTTCTCTCACTCCTCGCTAGCTCTCTGGTGAGTATTTCCATTTGCTGTACCAGATGGGCCGGGCTAGCCAAACCAACTAAGGCTCAAGGTTTAGGGAAAAGTTGTGTAAAGTTTCACCATTGTTTAATATTAGGAGTTTTACTTGCATCCAAGCTCCCCATAAGGTGTTAGTGTCTCAGCCAATTAAAATAGACATGTTTTAAATATACTTATATTTATATATTTAAAACATATTAGATTAGTTTGTATGTGTAGGATATTTTATGTGTAGATAGGACTTAAAAATACGAAAATAATTGCATAATAATAACATTACATTTAGATAAATTAATAAACTTGAGTCATTTTGTAAGCTGAAATGTATGCCATTTATTTATCCTCAACAGTAAACAACCAACACCCTTACCACCCGAATTCCAGCCCTTATTACCTCGAAGTGCAGACACTGAAACGTGTGTAGCCCCATTTAACGATTCATTCAATTAATTACATAAATTATAACAAATATGATCATTAATACCTATTTGGAATATTGGAGCCAAGAAACAAAATCTGCCATAACAAGATAATTACCCTAATGTATGCCATAGGTATTTAGTCTTACTATAATTTATTAATAATGTATTCATTTGGACAATCATATCCATCCACGGCATGTTGTCTAGCCCAATTCTTTAGAGCACCTGTGTTTGGATTKTGTGTTTTGTTGAGCGGTTATTAATCAATCGAACTAACGATATTGGACATTTGGAGAATATKGGTTTATGTAATTTCTAGAATTGATACTAACTCAAATTGTATGACTTCCATTGCTTCTTGGACCATTGKAATGTTTTATTTACATGGCCGAAGTGTATTTATTGTGTATAGGCCTGGTGGTCATTGACACATTTTGGAAGGGCCTCTTCCAGTAATTGCCGTGATTGCTGCAGACAGCACAGAACTTTTCCTTTCTAACCATTCAGACTAGTTCCAGTCTAAAATTGTCAGTGTTCCAAAACAAGCATACAGGTAGGCCTACGGCCGGTCACTTTATTTAACTAGGCAAGTAAGTTAAGAACAAATTCTTATTTACAATGACGACCTAGCGGCGAACAGTGTGTTAACTGCCTTGTTCAGGTGCAGAACGGCAGCTCTTTTAATTTTTTTTACCATGTCAGCTCGGGGATTCAATCCAGCAACCTTTCGGTTACTGGCCCAACGCTCTATCCACTAGGCTAGGCTCCCACTAGGCTACCTTCATACCTCATTCTTTAAAAAATATATTAACCAATATATTAACCAATATAACCAATGAATATATTTAACCAATAGTCCACTAGCAAGGCTGAATATGGTCATTTCATATAAAATAATGACATCTAGTGGAGCGATGGATAACTTGCACGGACAAAGACATTTAGAGAGCTGTCAATAGGTCTACCTTAGGCAATTAGAGCATCCGTAGTTTACAGTGCAGAACATTTATACATCAAATGCAATGAATTCTAAGTAACCCCATCCACCATGGTAGAGATCGGTGCATTCTACAACCCACAGGGCATACTTTAGAACTCATAGAGGCCATAGCAGTGCACTGTGTGTCCATGACTGTTTTTAAAGGTTTGTTCACAAGTACCAAGTGACTTTCGCCTTGTTCTTGTGCCAGAAGGTCGTAAAGACAGACATTTTAATGAGTATCTTGGCATCCTGTCACCAGAAGAAAAGAAAACAAGAGAGAGGAGGGATAGAGGCCTTGGGAGGGAAGAGGAAAAGAGGTGTCAGAGTTGGGGTGTGGTTGATGGTTGCACATTGTGAGATCATACTTGTGAGATTTTTCCGTATGATCTCACACATTCCTAAAACAGCTCCACCGCCTCCTGTATACAGATAGAYCTAATGAAGTCATTGTTGCGTGCAGCTGTGGGTTTTCAAAATCCGTTCATTTGTGTTTTGTAGCATGTCTTGGAAAACAATATGAAACTGAGGATGGTGAGCAAAAGGGTTTCTAGCACCGCATAATACATTTAAATACTATTGTTTCTTGTGAATGAAACATGACGAAATCAGTCTTTTTATCGGAAAATGTTCCGTTTTCGTTCTAATTTCCAGCCGTCCACCTTGCTATTCCACATTACACCACATAGCGGCAGTAAGTCTCCTGTTGTTGATACGTTGACCCTTCCTGAGATATTCGTGACCATATTTCCATGTTTTTGAGTGCGTTAATACTGCTTCAGTATCTGGTCCTCTGTAGCTCAGTTGGAAGGGCATGGCTCTTGCAATGCCAGAAGTGGGTGCAATTCAAATGTATACACCCGTTACTGTTTGTCGCTTTGGATAAAAGTGTCTGCCAAATGGAATATATTATTATACAGTGCCTTCATAAAGTATTCAGACCCGTTGACTTTTTCCACATTTTGTTATGTTACAGCCTTATTTTTAAATTGATTAAATAAATAAAAATCCTCAGCAATCTATACACAATACCCCATAATGACAAAGCGAAAACAGGTTTTAAGAAATGTTTGCAAATGTATATATATATAAAAAAATACATAAATACCTTATTTACATAAGTATTCAGACCCTTTGCTATGAGACTCGAAATTGAGCTCAGGTGCATCCTGTTTCCATTGATCATCGTTGAGATGTTTCTACAACTTGATTGGAGTCCACCTGTGGTAATTTCAATTGATTGGTCATGATTTGGAAAGGCACACACATGTCCCACAGTTGACAGTGGATGTTGACAGTGCATGTCAGAGCAAAAACAAAGCCATGAGGTTGAAGAACTCCGAGACAGGATTGTGTCGAGGCAGACATCTGGGGAAGGATACTGAAACATTTCTGCAGCATTGAAGGACACCCAAGAACACATTGGCCTCCATCATTCTTAAATGGAAGAAGTTTGGAACCACCAAGACTCTTCCTAGAGCCGGCCACACTGAGCAATCGGGAGGTGACCAAGGTGACCAAGGACCCGATGGTCACTCCGACAGAGCTCTAGAGTTCTTCTGTGGAAGAACCTTCCAGAAGGACAACCATCTCTGCAGCACTCCACCAATCAGGCCTTTTTGGTAGAGTAGCCACTCCTCAATAAAAAGCACATGACAGCCCGCTTGGAGTTTGCCAAAAGGCACCTACAGGACTCTCAGACCATAAGAAACAAGATTCTCTGGTCTGATGAAACCAAGATTCAACACTTTGGCCTGAATGCCAAGTGTCACGTCTGGAGGAAACCTGGCATAATCCCTACGGTGAAGCATGGTGGTGGCAGCATCATGCTGTGGGGGTGTTTTCCAGTGGCAGGGACTGGGATACAGACTGTGGCGAAGGTACACCTTCCAACAGGACAACGACCCTAAGCACACAGCCAAGACAATGCAGGAGTGGTTTCGGGACAAGTCTCTGAATGTCCTTGAGTGGTCCAGCCAGAGCCCGGATTTGAACCCGATCGAACATCTCTGGAGAGACGTGAAAATAGCTGTGCAGCAACGCTCCCCATCCAACCTGACAGAGCTTGAGAGGATCTGCAGAGAAGAATGGGAGAAACCCCCCAAATACAGGTGTGCCAAACCTGTAGCGTCATACCCAAGAAGACTCCAGGCTGTAATCACTGCCAAAGGTGCTTTCATAAAATACTGAGTAAAGGGTCTGTATACTTATGTAAATGTGATATTTCTGGTTTTTGTTTTCAACAAATTAGCAAAAATCTCTAAAAACCTGTTTGTGCTTTGTCATTATGGGGTATTGTGTGTAGATTGATGAGGAGAAAAAACAATTGAATCCATTTTAGAATAAGTCTGTAACAAAATGTGGAACAAGTCAAGGGGTCTGAATACTTTCCGAATGCACTGTCTATTGTTGGGTGGTCCTTTGCGTGGGGTGATGTAAGTTTCCTTTAACAATCAGTCTTCCAGATAGATGACACAGACACAGGAACTTTGGTATAAAACTCTTTAGTAATAAAATGCAATTGCAGACAGAGATTCACATACTGAGTACCTCAGTAGTCTATAGTAAACATCTGTGTTGCGAAACAGGAGACAACACTCTTTATACAACCTACCGTCAATCATATCTTAACATTGTTGNTCCGTTTTCGTTCTAATTTCCAGCCGTCCACCTTGCTATTCCACATTACACCACATAGCGGCAGTAAGTCTCCTGTTGTTGATACGTTGACCCTTACTGAGATATTCATTAACCATATTTCTGTTTTTGAGTGCGTTACTACTGCTTCAGTATCTGGTCCTCTGTAGCTCAGTTGGAAGAGCATGGCGCTTGCAATGCCAGTAGTGGGTGCAATTCAAATGTATACACCCATTAGTGTAAGTCGCTTTGGATAAAAGTGTCCGCTAAATGGAATATATTATTATACAGTACATTCGGAAAGTATTCAGACCCCTTGACTTTTCCCACATTTTGTTACGTTACAGCCTTATTTTTAAATGGATTAAATAAAAACAAATCCTCAGCAATCTACACACAATACCCCATAATGACAAKGCGAAAACAGGTGTTAAGAAATTTTGCAAATGTATAAAAAACCATAAATACCTTATTTACATAAGTATTCAGAACCTTTGCTATGAGACTTGAAAGTGGGCTCAGGTGCATCCTGTTTCAATTGCGCATCCTTGAGATGTTTCTGCAACTTGATTGGAGTCCCCCTGTGATAAATTCAAGTGATTGGACATGATTTGGAAAGGCACACACCTACAGTCCTACAGTTGTCAGTGGATGAAGACAGTGCATGTCAAAGCAAAAAGAAAGCCATGAGGTCGAATTAATTGTCCGAAGAACTCCGAGACAGGATTGTGTCGAGGCACAGATCTGGGAAAGGGTACTAAAACATTTCTGCAGCATTGAAGGTCCCTAAGAACACAGTGGCCTCCYTCGTTCTTAAATGGAAGAAGTTTGGAACCACCAAGACTCTTCCTTGAGCTGGCCGTCTGGCCAAACTGAGCAATCGGGAGGTTACCAAGAACCCGATGGTCACTCTGACAGAGCTCTGAAGTTCCTCTGTGGAAGAAACATCCAGAAGGACAACCATCTCTGCAACACTCCACCAATCAGGCCTTTATGGAAGAGTGGCCAGACGGAAGCCACTTCTCAATAAAAGGCACATGACAGCTCGCTTGGAATTCGCTAAAAGGCACCTACAGAACTCTCAGACCATTAGAAATAAGATTATCTGGTCTGATGAAACCAAGATTCAACACTTTGGCCTGAATGTCCGGTGTGGCCAGTCTGGAGGAAACCTGGCATAATCCCTACTGTGAAYTATGGTGGTGGCATCATCATGCTGTGGAGGTGTTTTCCAGTGGCAGGGACTGGGAGACTAGTCAGGATCGAGGCAAAGATGAAAAGTACAGAGAGATCCTTGATGAAAACCTTCTCTAGAGCACTCATAATCTCAGACTGGGGCGAAGGATCACCTTCCAACAGGACAACGACCCTAAGCACACAGCCAAGACAATGCAGGAGTGGTTTCATGACAAGTCTCTGAATGTCCTTGAGTGGCCCAGCCAGAGCCTGGATTTGAACCCGGTCGAACATCTCTGGAGAGACCTGAAAATAGCTGTGCAGCAACACTCCCAATCCAACCTGACAGAGCRTGAGAGGATCTGCAGAGAAGAATGGGAGAAACTCCCCAAATACAGGTGTGCCAAGCTTTTAGTGTCATACCCAAGAAGACTCTAGGCTGTAATTGTTGCCAAAGGTGCTTGTAAAAAGTACTGAGTAAAGGTTTCTGTTTTTTATTTTCAATAAATTAGCAAAAATCTTTAAAAAACAGTATTTGCTTTTGTAATTATGGGGTATTGTGTGTAGATTGATGAGGGGGAAAAACTATTGAATCCATTTTAGAGTAAGGCTATAACCTAACAAAATGTGGAACAAGTCAAGGGGTCTGAATACTTCCCGAAGGCACTGTCCATTATGGTAGCCTAGAGTGATCGTTTTTCTAAGCCATGGTGAGAGGGTGAAAGGGTTAGATGAGCTATCTTAGTAATGCAGCAGGAATCCAGASAGACATTTATAAGTTCTCTGAAATGAATAGTCCCTGAAATCCTTTAGTAAGTCTCCGTCTAGTGGCA
Organism: Salvelinus sp. IW2-2015; assembly: GCF_002910315.2. Classification (NCBI taxonomy): domain Eukaryota; kingdom Metazoa; phylum Chordata; class Actinopteri; order Salmoniformes; family Salmonidae; genus Salvelinus; species Salvelinus sp. IW2-2015. The sequence continues at coordinate 33,855,457 of NC_036867.1, read as the reverse complement.
TTACAATCACTCACAGTACACAGAGAAAGGACACTCATGGCAATAGGTGTACAGTACAGTGAAGTTAATGTACGGTTGCTGCAATTTGAATGACATCATTGGACATTTTAAAGTGGGTCTTCGATAGCTAAGGCTATTCAGAAGATAACTTCAGTCCTTTAAACACGTTTACTAAATGTTCCAATTCGCATAGAAAAATGGCAATTCAATGAAAAAAAGGTGGATCTGTGATCAAAGACGTAAATCTGTAATGAATCTTGGCTAATTTACCTGATGGATGGGTAGAGTTTAGTCTTCAGTAACCTTAGATCCTGAACACATGCTAGATGACCTCTGACCTTTAATATCCGCTCAGGTTTCTTTGTGCCCCTGAAAGACACACACATACACGCACACACGCACGCACGCCCTGGACGAGTGTGTTTTGTATCAGATATGCTTCCTGGCCAGGCTGCATGAATAACACCCTGTCTTACTTGACCCCAGGTGACCTGTACATTTTCCATGGTGATTGATTAAGAGCCCAGACTCAGCCATGTTTGTTATGAGTGAGCCACACTGTTGACCTTAACGCTGGTACAGGATTGAGATTGATCCACCATGCAGCAGACCCACAGCACAGTACCATTTGATTGTGTSGTATCATTTCACCAGGGTGGGATGACGTTACGTCACTGTYAAAACAAGATACAGAATAGTGAAATCTGCTGAATGGGTACATTCTTTAAGGTGGTTCAAAGACACAAGGAATGAATGCATCATTCACTGTCTGGTTTACTTCGTTCTGTTCTGTCCTCTTTTGTAAAGTAGAACGCAATTAGCACACTTTCATGATGTTTTTTTGTATTAGATCATGACGCTCAGACTACTAATACACATTATGCACAGAAATCTCAACTTCGGATTCAGATTTATTCTTACAAAACCTCCGGATCAGGGCGCTCAGCAACAAAGACACAAATGACGCATTGGTGTCCTCAGGGGTGTGAAAGGAGTATGCCCTCCACTGCCATCATCTATTCAGCTTCCTGCCAGCCCTACAGTTCCCACAGATCACAGAGAGCACTCTCTGTTTCCCCCTTGAGTGTGTCTGCTGGCGCCACGCCAGGACGGGCTGAGCTGCCACTCTGAGGGACGAGGACAAGGGYCGGCAGGCCCAGCCCAGTGAGACCAGAGACAATGGGCGCTGACACACCGACTGACTGACTCAGCCTGGCTGGCCTGGGCTCTGTCACACACGCTCTGTCTCCTCTCCTTCTGTCTTCTCTTTCAGCCTGCTAGGCCAGGTTGAGGCTGCAGTCTGCAGGGACAAGATAGGGACTACTGTAGGAACTGTTTTATTCTATGATGTTGTACTCGTGAGATGGCACTTTGTRCTTCGTACTGTATCTTCGACCAGCACCAAGTAGGACAACGTTTTAGTTCTTGTGTATGTACTGTGTCGGTAACCACCAGGCATTTTCAGTGGCATTTCTGTTGTTGAAACATACTTGAACACCATAGCTTGAGGTGTGGACTGTCTTAGAGTAGTGTGGCTGTCATATATCCATGATGCCATGGTCATGATGTCATTCTCAGCCAGTAGTTTTATAATGATCAATCCATTTTTTTTTTTACATCAGCAGATATCACAAAGTGCTATTCAGAAACCCAGCCTAAAACCCCAAACAGCAAGCAATGCAGATGTAGAAGTATAGTGGCTAGGAAAAAGTCCCTAGAAAGGCAGGAACCTAAGAAGACACCTAGAAAGGAACCATGATCACATGCATAGATAGATGATGGCATCATGTTCACCTGTTGCCGACCTCTTGATGGACCCAGCCCCTCTTATGTGCTCTTTTGTTCCTGGTACTACAGACAGAGTCTGTTTCGAGTACTACAGAGAGTCTGTTTCTCCGTGATACCCCAGAAGGCTATTTATCCATTCACATGCATTGGCAACACGTTGGACCACTTGTCTCATCCCGTTGCATACACGTGTTTCAGTGTGAGAACCAGAGACCACCAGACAATCCATGTCACTGTTGTTATCCTGACTGAGAGTCTGAGACACCACACTGGACCAGGGAAAAMGGAAAGTCACACTTAAGTCATCCAGATGAGTCCTTTTGTTTTGGTCCAGTCACATCTCAGTGGACTAAGACGCTCCAGTTCTTGTCCTGCCCCCATAAACACTCAGTAAAAGGCCTGCCTGCCCAGAGCTTCCAGTGAACTCCCTCCTCTCTATTCTGTCCCAGGCTTAGGTCTGTGTGCTGCTTATTCAATAAGTGTTTATTTGTCACATTCAGGAAAGCAATAAATGCCTCATTGTTTCATTTTGTCTTCATTTATTCAATTGCCATTCCCCCTGCATTCATTCAGAAAAGCCCACTCTCTCTCTCTCTTTGATATCAATAAGCAGCTCTTCTGTTGAGCAGACACAGGACACAGAACTTGAACCGCGGGCCATTTGACAGAGACTTGTTTTAGGGATGGGAAACTCGCTGGCGTTATTAGCGCCATTGTGTGAAGCTAGCTGCATCGTGGGCTGTGGCGGCGGAGGGGCCAGGCCCTGAATGGTGCGAGGCGAGTCCACAGCGAGGGAACGACCCGGGGGAGAGAAAGGGGATTAAAGCCTGTAGAGAAAGACAGGTCTCTGGTCATTGTGCGGGCCAACGTGGGGATACGGCTTCCACGCAGCAGTGGGAGATCTTCCGGCTGCTCATTGTTGAGAGGAGAGTTGCACGTCCTGAGAGGCTTACAGCATCAGGAATCCTTTCGGCGGCAGAGCTAACCCTGTGACATCACTCTACAGACACACTGCTGTGAGTATGAGTCTCCCCAAATCCAGTCAGACTCCACTGTGAGCCCTTAGAGCTTGGCTGCAGACTCCACTAGGCTACCTCATTTTCTTACTTCAGGGTATTGGGTTGGGCACTTCTTGGTGGTGCTCTGAGTGTAATGTAATAGTGTAGTGTTTTGTAGAACTGCATAATTAAAGCTGGGATCTGTGAAAGGTGAAACGTTGCCACTGGTCACCCCAGGCACATTTGTTATTGCTATTGTTTTGTTTTTGAATAGGAGTAGTACACACTCTGCTGTTCTGTGGCGTGTGCAGTGATGTCCGAGGGAGTAAGACAGTGTTTGTTGTTTGAAGTCATTTCATTGTTGTAATATCACAAACAACTGTGGTAGTTTCACCGCAACGTATCCAAAATMTTCATGTTTTTTTTTATATTCACACGCAATAGTGTGTGATTGCGGCCCACAATTCGGGACGTTCTTGCATCCCATTGGTTCCTGCAAGAACGCCCCCCCTCGAGCACGACCTCATCACGCTTGTGTGGCATTTAGATTTTCTGGATTTCCCCTGATTGTCGATGCAATTAAAATGTGGGTCATAAAGAAAAATCAAGTATTATCAGAYTTTTTCGGTGGCGAAGGACACTGCCTACCCGTGTCCTAGCTAGCTAGCTGGTGTCGCCCCTGCCTCACTCCTGCTGTTTACCGGAGTCCTAGCTATCAAACWCAGTTCTGTGAACGACGCCGAGGCCAGGTGTTCGGCAGGCGGAAGCAAAGCTGCCAAACATCTGCCCTCGCCATTGTTAACAGAACTGCGGGAAAGCACTGCCTGTCAGTGCCTCTTCTTCTTCTGTGGGGTTTATCGGCGATTGGCATCCAACGTTATGGTGCGTTACCGCCACCTACTGTACTGGAGTACCCCCGCCTCCCGCCGGTGTACCGGAGTCAAGCTTAAAAATGGACCAATAGAAGTATAAAGAGGGGTTCCTGCAGATACAGGAATGCCCACATGCAGGAATGCCCCAAGTTGCACCTGTCGCTTCACACTAGGTATCACTGTTATTGCATATTTTGAGCTGTAGGGGGAGACATAACTCAATAAGTTTAGTGTAGTACAAGTATTTTAAAACTGAGCGATTTAAAGTAAAGAATCAAACAAAAACAAAAATGTTCATCACACTGGTGCGTATATAAGGCAAACGGTTTCATCATGTAGGCATAACAATAAACTACAAACTATACATTGAAAAAGTCTTTAATGGAAGCTTTTCAGACAGTGCCTTTCTCTCTGTCAACCCTTATGGATAGTCTAATAGTTATTCGTTGTTGACTCTATTAAGGAGAAGTTATGGAGATTTGAGTTGGCTTTAGCTTTGGTTATGGTCCGAGTTCTGAGGCCCATTCAACAGCTAGCCATCATAGCATGACCACCAATGATGCTATCACAGGGTAAATCCGAAACTTTAACTGCAAGGACTTACAAAGAGAAACCTTTTGTTGATTTCTGGATTGAAATATAGAGAGGCTTACTATACATCAAAACAATTTAGTACGTGGCTATAATTGGCCATAAACACTGAGTACACCAAACATTAGGAACACCGTTTGCCCTCAGAACAGCCTCAATTCGTTGGGGCATGGACTCTACAAGGTGCAGAAAGCGTTCCACAGGGATGCTGACCAATGTTGACTCCAATGCTTCCCACAGTTGTGTCAAGTTGGCTGGATGTCCTTTGGGTGGTGGATAGTTTTTGACACGCAGGAAACTGTTGAGCGCGAAAAACCCAGCAGCACCTGGCAACTACTACGATACCCCCATTCAAAGGCACTTACATTTTCTGTCTTGCCTATTCACCCTCTGAATGGCACACATACACAATGCATGTCTCAATTGTCTCAAGGCTTAAAAATCCTACTTTAACCTGTTTCCTCCCCTTCATTTACACTGATTGAAGTGGATTTAACAAGTGTCATCAATAAGGGGTCATAGCTTTCACTTGGATTCACCTGGTCAGTCTGTCATTGAATCTGTTCTTAARGTTTTCTATTCTGCTCCTGAGTGTATGTTTGCTCCKAAGTGGTGCAGTGGTCTAAGGCACTGCATCTCAGTGCTGGTGGCGTCACTACAGACCCTGGTTTGATTCCAGGCTGTATCACAACCAGCCGTGATTGGGAATCCCATAGGGCGGCGCGTAATTGGCCCAGCGTCGTTAGGGTTTGGCTGTCATTGTAAATAAGAATTTGTTCTTAATTTACTTGCCTGGTTAAATAAATAAAACAATACTCTGTATAGAAAAAGCAGTTTGGAGCCAACTTTATTGACACTAGAGAGCAGTAACGAGCCATAGGACACTGGCAACCAGAAGACATTGAACTTGATGTCTTCTGTGTCATGATAGAAACAGATTATTTATGGTATTTCTAGATGCACAACATGATCATGTTCATGAGACGTTTTTCATATTCATTTACAGGAGCATTATGAAATGTTATCGAAATATAATTATAAGAAATTAGTGCATACAGTGGATTCGAAAAGTATTCAGACCCGTCGACTTTTTCCACTATTTTGTTACGTTACAGGCTTACTCTAAAATTGATGAATTTTTTTTTTTATCCTCATCAATCTACACACATTACCCCATAATGACAAAGCGAAAACAGGTATTTGATTTTTTTGCGAATATATAAAAAATACAAAACAGAAATACAGTGATCCCTCGCCACTTCGCGGTTCACTTATCGCGGATTCGTTATTTCGCGGATTTTCATAATGCATTTTTTTTTTTTTTTTGGTGCATTGTGCTCTGCATTCTGATTCGCTAAAAACTCACTCCCGCTTCTTGTATCAAAACATTCTACGAATTGTGCTATCATTTTGTCGTCTCGTGCAGTTATGTGTACGTACATAAAACAGCTTGGCAAATTTACATTAAGTTGGCCAAATTATCTTGTAATTTCGAACATCTCCTAAACCCATAATGTCGACGAAACGGCCTACACGTGAGTCACTGTATTTGTATACATGTAATAGTTGCTAATGTAAAAAAAAAAAAAAGTTTTCTATTTCGCGGATTTCACTTATCGCGGGTCATTTTCGGAACGTAACCCCCGCGATAAACGAGGGATTACTGTACCTTATTTTACATTAGTATTCAGATCCTTTGCTATGAGACTTGAAATTGAGCTCAGGAGCATCCTGTTTCTATTGATCATCCTTAAGATGTTTCAACAACTTGATTGGAGTCCACCTGCGGTAAATTAAATTGAWTGGACATGATTTGGAAAAACACACACCTGTCTATGTAAGGTCCCACAGCTGACAGTGCATGTCAGAGCAAAAACCAAGCCATGAGGTCAAGGGAATTGTCCGTAGAGCTCTGAGACATGGTTGTGATGAGGTACAGACCTCGGGAAGGAGCCCAAAAAATGTCTGCCCTATTGAAGGTCCCCAAGAACACAGTGCCTCCATCATTCTTAAATGGAAGAAGTTTGGAACCACCAAGACTCTTCCTAGAGCTGGCCGCCTAGCCAAACTGAGAAATCAGGGGAGAAGGGCCATGGTCAAGGAGGTGATCAAGAACCCAATGGTCACTCTGACAGAGCTCCATAGTTCCTCTGTGGAGATGGGAGAACCTTCCAGAAGGACAACCATCTCTGCAGCACTCCACTAATCAGGCCTTTATGGTAGAGTGGCCAGACGGAAGCCACTCCTCAATACAAGGCACATGACAGCCCGCTTGGAGTCTAAAGGACTCTCAGACCATGAGAAACAAGATTCTCTGGTCTGATGAAACCAAGATTGAACTATTTGGCCTTAATGCCAAGCGTCACGTCTGGAGGAAACCTGGCACCATCCCTATGGTGAAGGAAGGTGGTGGCAGCATCGTGCTGTGGGGATGTTTTTCAGCGGCAGGGCCTGGGAGACTTATCAGGATCAAGGGAAATATGAACGGATTGAACTACAGAGAGATCCTTGATGAAAACCTGCTCCAGAGCGCTCTGGACCTCAGACTTATGTGAAGGTTCACCTTCCAACAGGACAATGAAGCTAAGCACACAGCCAAGACAACGCAGGAGTGGCTTCGGGACAAGTCTCTGAATGTCCTTGAGTGGCTCAGCAAGAGCCCGGACTTGAACCCGATCGAACATCTCTGGAGAGACCTGAATATAGCTGTGCAGCGACACTACCCATCCAACCTGACAGAGCTTGAGAGGATCTGCAGAGAAGAATAGGAGAAACAACCCAAATACAGGTGTGCCAAGTTTGTAGCATCATACCCAAGAAGACTCGAGGCTGTAATCGCTTCCAAAGGTGCTTCAACAAAGTACTGCGTAAAGGGTCTGAATACTTATGTAAATGTGAAATTTCAATTTTTTATTTTATAAATTAGCAAACATAAAAATAAAAATAAACTGTTTTTGCTTTGTCATTATGGGGTATTGTGTGTAGATTGATGATGAAAAAAACATTTAGTCCATTTTAGAATAAGGTTGTAACGTAACAAAATGTGCTAAAAGTCAAGGGTTCTGAATACTTTCCGAATGCACTATATGTGCACTGTTGAGCCATGTTTTACATTCAGCATCACTACGTCAAGGGAAATATATTATTCTTTCTAACAAAGATATCTACATATATTTCAGGATGTTGTTTATCCCCGGAAATAATCCAAATTCATATAAACATAACAGTTTTGAAAACATATTTGGTCCCCAAAAAAGTGGTCTCTTTCATTGACTTACCCCAGTAAGTGGGCGATGGTGGGGTAAGTGAGCGATGGTGTCCTGTGTCAGTGGGGGAAGGTGCTGGTAGGTCAAAGTGTAATTGATGGAATGGGGGGGGCGGTATATTGTATATCTTAAATGTATGCCTTTAATATATAGACATTCAGACATACACTGAGTATACAAAACATTAAGAACACCTGCTCTTTCCTTGACAGACTGACCAGGTGAATCCTGCTATTTCCTTGACAGACTGACCAGGTGAATCCTGCTATTTCCTTGACAGACTGACCAGGTGATTCCTGCTATTTCCTTGACAGACTGACCAGGTGGGAAAAAAAATCCTGCTCTTTTTTCCTTGACAAGACTGACCAGGGTGAATCCTGCTCTTTCCTTGACAGACTGACCAGGTGAATCCTGCTCTTTCCTTGACAGACTGACCAGGTGAATCCTCTATTTCCTGACAGACTGACCAGGTGAATCCTGCTATTTCCTTGACAGACTGACCAGGTGAATCCTGTCTTTCCTTGAAGACTGACAGGTGAATCCTGCTCTTTCCTTGACAGACTGACCAGGTGAATCCTGCTATTTCTTGACAGACTGACCAGGTGAATCCTGCTCTTTCCTTGACAGACTGACCAGGTGAATCCTGGTCTTTCCTTGACAGACTGACCAGGTGAATCCTGCTCTTTCCTTGACAGACTGACCAGGTGAATCCTGTATATTCCATGACAGACTGACCAGGTGAATCCTCTCTTTCCTTGACAGACTGACCAGGTGAATCCTGCTCTTTCCTTGAAGACTGACCAGGTGAATCCTGCTCTTTCCTTGACAGACTGACCAGGTGAATCCTGCTATTTCCTTGACAGACTGACCAGGTGAATCCTGCTATTTCCTTGACAGACTGACCCAGGTGAATCCTGCTCTTTCCTTGACAGACTGACCAGGTGAATCCTGCTCTTTCCTTGACAGACTGACCAGGTGAATCCTGCTATTTCCATGACACAGACTGACCAGGTGAATCCTGCTATTTCCTTGACAGACTGACCAGGTGAATCCTGCTCTTTCCTTGACAGACTGACCAGGTGAATCCTGCTCTTTCCTTGACAGACTGACCAGGTGAATCCTGGTATTTCCATGACACAGACTGACCAGGTGAATCCTGATGAAAGCTATGATCCCTTATTGATGTCACTTGTTAAATCCACTTCAATCAGTGTATATGAAGGGGAGGAGAGGTTAAAGAAGGATTTTGAAGCCTTTAAGTCTGCGACAGGAATGGTGTTTCGATGTGCCCATTCATAGACAAGTCCTCTACATGTGAGGCTACTAAGCCCACGAAGCAGGTCTGCGAGATTCTTGATGTGTTTAGCAAGCTCAGACTCCACGTCATCAAGATATGAACTTGTGTGCCTCTGCTTCTCTATCATAGACTCTCTTTCACACCGCTACATGTTATTTTTTTATTTTTTTATCAATGTACCTTTTCAGTGTCCTTCAGTCTATTTTCTCATCCCTTGCTGCTGCTCTTATGTGCTTCTTCCCTTCTCTGACTTCCTTGACTGCTCTCTCAAGAACCTCAAGGGGGAGGGGTTTACACTTGTATACACAGGACATGACGACGTCTGCTCTGTGACAATACAAATGCACTATCTTGAGTTCACATGCARGACACACTGCTAAAAATAATATGCGTATTAAGCATAAAACGGACGAAACGCAATCATCATTGGTATGGGGTATAGTGGCCAGTGGCTCAACTTACTTCACTGCTATTGGCTCAACTTACCCCAGGGCAAACATTTTGACAATATTAGCCCACACAGCTACCCGGATGCACTTTCATGTTACTGGAGGTTTAAGACATCATATTGTAGCGTATAGAGACCCCKAAWWTWWTTTTTTAACTATCTACTTTGGTTTAGATAAGACGTCAATTCAACATCTATTCTACATTGGTTCAACGTAATTTCATTGAAATAACGTGGAAACAACGTTGATTCAACCAGTGTGTGCCCAGTGGGAAGCGTCACGAAACCCAAAACACAAGAAATTCATTTGACTTTGTGAAAATCCGTTTTTTGGACCAATCTTGCTTACCACTTTTCCCATGTGGTTTCATCCTTCACAGACTCCATGAAATGATGACCTCGTCCTAAATATTCGGTCACATGATTCATTTTGTGTATGGTTTCCTAGAAACAAGGGGTGGCTCAATTAACCCTTTGGCTCGACTTACCCCACTCTCCCCTAAAGCACTCTTGTGCAAGGGCATTGCTTTAACTTGGAAACAATATCCTTCATGACAACTTTTTCATAATTGATTGATCTAACTTTTCAGTGTGTACGTGTCTATTTGTGTGAGAGAGAGGAAGAAAAAAAACTGGTTTAACTATTGAGAGACTTGATAGTTAATCTCTCGAGGTCACCCTGGTTGAAATCCAACGACATTATTGTTCGGAGAATGACATTTTCTCTTTCAGTCCTGAAAGAAACTCTACAGTTTCCCCTTGTTATTAATGGGAATGAATGCACAATGTCCTGTGTCTCAACAGTTTCCCAAGGTACCTGTGTACCAAGGGGAACCCCCCTGACATAAATAGGATCAGTGTACACCTCTGGAGTGATGTTCTCGAGACCCCTATGACTAAACAAATTGCTCCGTGACCCCAGCGCCCCCATATTTACTTGTGACAGGTGTATTAATTACAGCCGGGTTCCCTCCCCACCCTCCTCATTACACCCTGCTCTCGGGGCCTCTTTGTGAAGGGTTTTCCAACATGAGAGTGTCTAACCTTTGACCTTTAACTCTCGTATGGGTCCCCTCCCCTGGCCCCTGGCCTTGGTGGTCAGGGCCCCCAACCAGCCTTGTCTAAAGACGCCTGATTTATTTCCCAACACTCTGAGACTAAATGACTCCCTCCCTTCCCTGACCTCCCGCATTGTGCCGGATGAAGAAGCGAGAGGAGGAAAGGAGAGGAGGAGAAGAGGAGGAAAGGAGAGGAGGAGAAGAGGAGGACAGTCTTCCTTCCAGGCCAAATACAAGGGAGGGAGGCTGGGATTGGCTGCAGAGGACATGCATGAACCAACCACGTCACTGACCAAGGAAGTATTTGAAAAGGAAAGGATGTTTCCCATCTGTGTCATCTCACAGTTTGTCAGAGGAAGAGAGGGTGAGAGGGAGAGAAGGGAGACACAGAGAGTGAGAGGGGAGGGAGAGAGAGAGAGAGAACATGTTTTTAATTATCACTGGTAAATACTTGTTGAAGAAGATAAGGAGATATATTAGGAACAGCTGAGATAATCACCTGATAGTAAGAACAGAGAGCCACTTGATAACATGTAACAGTACATTCATTCATGCTACATTTTCTTTGACCAAGTCAGTCTTGGTGTGAACCAGTGGACTGTGGTTGGGGTGATGAGTGACTCCCACCCCACAGGCTAATAACCCCCCTGTGTTTTGGTGTACGTGAGGGGAAGCATAGCCCTGAGGGTAGGAAG
>NC_036867.1:33819215-33843205 GCF_002910315.2 Salvelinus sp. IW2-2015 | reverse complement strand
GGGGGGGGGGGTTGACGGGCGCCTCCCATGCCCCACCCTCTGTACCCCCACTCCCCCACTCCCCCACTCCCCTGCCCTAAGTATCATCAGCCAGTGGTGGATTGAGAGCCAGCGGAGCCTGACCTTCCTCCCTGCCACACACACACACTCCCTACACACATACACCACTCCCCTACACACTTCCTCTACACACACACTCCCATCCCACTGTGCTGCTCATCTCTGTCGTCACAAAGGAATGGCAGCGTGGCCTGGCTGTCACAACCTATTATCACTGAGGCGCCCAGGGCACTCTCTTTCTTTCTCCCTCCTCTCTTTTCTCTCTCTTTCTCCATATTCTTTCTCCATTTCTCATTTCTTGGCTGTTCTCTCTCTCACTGCCTCCCTCTCTCATTGCTCTACCTCACTCACTGCCTCCCTCTCTCATGCTCTACCTCCCTCTCTCTCTCTCCTCACTCACTCCTCACTCACTCACTCACTCACTCACTCACTCACTCACTCACTCACTCACTCACTCACTCAGCACTCACTCACTCACTCACTCACTCACTCACTCGCGCACTCTCTCAGCGCACACACACACACACACACACACACACACACACACACACACCACACACACACACACACACACCACACACACACACACATCACACACACACTACACACACACACACACACAACACACACACACACACACACACACACACACACACACCACACACACACACACACACACACACAACACACCCAGACTGACAAATTAGATGCCTTGCTGTCCTCTCAGATGCTGATATTTCAATCAGCCTTTGTTTATCTTGGCATCATTCGTGGCCTTGGGAGATCAATGGCAGCGGTGCTCTTTGTTAGCTCTGTGAAACAGGCTGGAGGAGGAACGTGAGAAGAGAAGGGAAGGTGAGAGCGGAGGACGTTCCGTAATATGGCTCCTCCCCCCACAGCCAGGCCCAGCACCATGGAGGAGCCTCAGAAGACCAGAGGGACCAGAGGGAAGATAAAACCGCAGCACTAATCACTGGTCTTTCTCCCTCTTCCCACACGGCACGTTAGTGGTGATGAATCAGACTCACACGGCCCTCCTCTGGCTCTCCTCTGGAACCTCTTTGAAGTTCATGGCAGGCGGTGGGCGAGCTCTTTCTCAGACGGATGCCCTTGATGACAAGAGGCACCCCCGTGTTTATAACACTACTCTGACATGTCATAAAAGTCTGGCCCGGGCCAGGCAGCCAGTGTGGGTCGAATCAACAGGCTCGGGCTGCCCACCCCTCCTCCTTTCTCAAGATGCCAATGAGAAGTTTTGGTTCCACATCAACAGTTTTGGACAATGTTGTCTGATATCAGATGAGGGAGTGACTGGTGGAATATGTGAGATTGTCGGGCTGGGTTACTTTAGGAATGAGAAGTATGATACCATAGATAGATCAGCAAGTTATTCACAAGAGGTCAACATTCAAAGGCCAAAGGTCTCCGTTTAAGACTTTCTATTTAGACTTTGTATTTAGTCAATGCAAAGTGTTGTCTGCAGTACACATACTATATAAACTGAGTGTAKAAAATATTAAGAACACCTGCTCTTTCCATGACATATACTGACCAGGTGAATCCAGGTGAAAGCTTTGATCCCTTGTTGATGTCAGTGTAGACAGAAAGGGAGGAGACAGGTTAAAGAAGGATTTTTAAGCATTGAAACAATTGAGACATGGATTGGTATGTGTGCGATTCAGAGAGTGAATGGGCAAGACAAAATATTTAAGTGCCTTTGAATGGGGTATGGTAGTAGGTGCCAGGCGCACCGGTTTGAGTTTGTCAAGAACTACAACGCTGCTGGGTTTTTCACGCCAAACAGTTTCCCGTGTGTATCAAGAATGGTCCACCACCCAAAGCACATCCAGCCGACTTGACACAACTGTGGGAAGCATTGGAGTCAACATGGGCCAGCATCCCTGTGGAACGCTTTCGACACCTTGTAGAGTCCATACCCCGATTAATTGTGGCTGTTCTGAGGGCAAAAGAGGGTGTAACTCAATATTAGGAAGGGTCTGAATACTTATGTAAATGTGATATATCAGTAAAAAAAATACTTTTACAGAAACGTTTTTTTGTCATTATGGGGTATTGTGTGTAGATTGATGGGGGGTGGGGGGCACACACACACACACACACACCATTTAATCCATTTTAGAATAAGGCTGTAATGTAACAAAATGTGGAAAAATGGTCTGAGGAGTTTCAAAAAACATTATATATATACACTACCGGTCAAAAGTTTTAGAACACCTACTCATTCAAGGGTTTTTCTTTATTTTTACTATTTTCTACATTGTAGAATAATAGTGAAGACATCAAAACTATGAAATAACACATATGGAATCATGTAGTAACCAAAATAGTGTTAAACAAATCAAAATATATTTTATATTTGAGATTCTTCAAATAGCCACCCTTTGCCTTGATGACAGCTTTGCACATTCTTGGCATTCTCTCAACAAGCTTCATGAGGTAGTCACCTGGAATGCATTTCAATTAACAGGTGTGCTTTGTTTAGTTAATTTGTGTAATTTCTTTCCGTCTTAATGCATTTGAGKCAATCGGTTGTGTTGTGACAAGGTAGGGGGGTATACAGAAGATAGCCCTATTTGGCAAAAGACCAAGTCCATATTATGGCAAGAACAGCTCAAATAAGCAAAGACAAATCCTTGATGAAAACCTGTTCCAGAGTGCTCAGGACTTCAGACCGGGGCAAAGGTTCACCTTCCAACAGGACAACGACCCTTAACACACAGCCAAGACAATGCAGAAGTGGCTTCGGGACAAGTCTCTAAATGTCCTTGAGTGGCCCAGCCAGAGCACGGACTTGAACCCGATCGAACATCTCTGGAGAGACCTGAAAATAGCTGTGCAGCGACCCTCCCCAATACAACCTGACAGAGCTTGAGAGGATCTGCAGAGAGGAATGGGAGAAACTCCCCAAATACAGGTATGCCAAGCTTGTAGCGTACCCACGAAGACTCYAGGCTGTAATCACTGCCAAAGGTGTTCTAACAAAGTAGTGAGTAAAGCATCTGAATACTTATGTACATGTAATATTTCATTTTATTATTTGTAATACATTTGGAAAAATAAAAAACAGTTTTTGCTAAGTCATTATGGAATATTGTGTGTAGATTGATGAGAAAAAAATATATTTAATCAATTTTTGAATAAGGCTGTAACCTAACAAAATGAGGAAAAAGTCAAGCGGTCTGAATACTTTCCCGAATGCACTGGATACACTGAGCGTACAAAACAGTGAAGACACCTTCCTAGTATTGAGTTGCACCCCTTTTTGTTTTCTTCTTCGTTGCATCCCCCACAGCTTTCATCTGGATTCCCCTGGCCAGTCTGTCATGGAAATGTTTGTGTTCTTTGCATATTGTGTAGAAATGTCTTTGAAGAGCAAGAACATGTGGACAATAGGCCTACACTGAGCGTTTGTGCTTCAGTGCTTGCCTCTAAAGTTCAGTGAATTGCCTTGTTAAAAGAGGTCTGTTGGGACAGTAGTACAACAGCAAACAAGAAAGCGCAGCATACTTTTCCAGGCACACTTTGTTCTCTCAGAGGCTGTGGAATAGCTGCCTTGACTAGCCTCACAGCAGAGTCAATGCACGTGTTTGAGATCGACTACCGTCATCAGAATTTCTAATCTACAAATCCCCTTGTGTCCCAAATAACTATGTATAAGCGATTCTTGTGATCGAGATTGGCTGTTCTGTGCCTCGTCTTGCTAAAACAAATCCCCTCTATCAGATAAAGCCCCTATCTGCTCCCAACACACCACCACCACCAGRGCATTGCCCACGGTCAACCTTTGTCTTGGTGCCTGGACCAAGTCCATCTCTCAACTCTCAAGTCCATGTCCAASGACCATGTCCATGGCTAGGAGGGTGTGAGACGTGGGGGTAGGGATGGATGATAGGAGTGGGAACCAAACAGGACACGGCGCACAGCGAGTAACCTGAGAGAAGTGACCTGGGCGTCGGGCCATATCGACAGGGAGATCAGGCCTGGAAGTAAAGCCTTCTCCAAAGCAGTTCTGGGGGTTATCAGTCCATCTCTGGCCCCTCTCCAGCCCACTCTACTTGACCCCTGGTAGACCCTGACCCTCTCATGTGCCACTGTTTGTGTGTTTACTGAGCACTCAATGACCGTGGCCTTTGGTTTGGGTTCTCTGTGTATGCATGTGTGTGTGTGTGTGTGTGTGTTGAGAGGGGGCTTGATGTTGTCCAGGGCCTTTGCAAGACATAATGCTGTCGCTGATGTATTTAGGAGTAGGTGCTGTTCAGTGAGACAACACATTGTAGGTTTCAGATTCTATCAGCTCTAGATACTGAGCCTTCCTCTGACCTGCCCTTGACACCAGATACTCCACTGTTTGGATACCATTACATTTTTATGGCTCTTTTRTCGGGAAATGGAAACCTTTCCTCCTCAAACTCTTTTTTCCCTCTCTACCGAGCAGCAGGCGCCTCATAGAAACCTCCCTGATACTACCGGACCGATTTTTGAAGAAGCGTTCTGTCAGAACCTCCCAAGGAGATGTCAAAATGTTGATGTTAAGTTAGAAAATTGTTTCCCCCGGCGTGACTTTAAAAGGGAAACATGTGTCTGGGCCTAAGAAAAGAAGAGGTGATATATAAATGCAGATGCACTCAGCCCGTCTCCAGTTCAGGATATGAATGGGTGAGATAAGAATGTGGAGTATTTGGCTGTGGATGTTATAAACCTGCACTGTAAACAGAGTGGGTGTYAGCAGCAGGCTGTGGCGTGGTGGTTGGTGCCCCGGGGCCTGGGGGTCCATGGGGGCTTGGGGGCTGGGGACACACCCTGGACAGAGCCCTTCTGGGTGCAGGTTTACTAAGGCTGCTTTTGGCCACTGACTCTCTCTTCTCTCTCTCTGCCCCCTTTCACTCTATTCTGTCTCTCCCTCTGCCTCTCACTCTCTCTGTTCAGAAGAGGAGAGCCTGTAGTCCCACAGTGTGTGTAGAGCTTTCTCTCCCTCTCTTTGCTCTGACTCTGCCAGGCCAGCTGCAGGCTGCAGGCATTCCACTCGTTACAGCATGTCATCCAGCACCTCTTTAAACTGGACAGGCTGTAGGGGGCTGGAGCTGAGGCTGGAGCTGGGCAGCATGCCAGGGCCTCAACCCCTACTTAACCAGGCCTACGCACTTTATAAAGATACCCAGGACAGGTTTCTAGCAGGACGCACACCATGGATCATTTTTAATTACCCTACAGAAGTAGAACAGGAATTAAACTGGACAATAAGATGGCCGAACAGATTAGGTCTTTGTTAAATTGTAGTTGCTTAACGTTCCTAGCAAAGTGTCGTATCAGGATAATGCTGTACTGTAGAGGTGTCCTGTGGAGTCGGTGGATGTGGAAAAGAGACTGTGGAGACTTCTAACACGTATTTGTATACTGTTAGGAGAGCTTWAAAAAACMGAGTATGCTTGGTACAGTTGAAGTTGGAAGTTTGCATACACCTTAGCCAAATACATTTAAACTGAGTTTTTCACAATTCCTGACATTTAATCTGAGTAAAATATTCCCTGTCTTAGGTCATTAGGATCACCTCTTTTATTTTAAGAATGTGAAATGTCAGAAATAATAGGAGAGAGAATGATTTATTTCAGCTTTTATTTTGTTCATCACATTCCAGTGGGTCAGAAGCTGTACATACACTCAATTAGTATTTTGGTAGCATTGCCTTTAAATTGTTTAACTTGGGTCAAACATTTCCGGATAGCCTCCACAAGCTTCCCACAATAAGTTGGGGTGAATTTTGGCCCATTCCTCCATGACAGAGCTGGTGTAACTGAGTCAGGTTTGTAGGCCTCCTTGCTCGCACATGCTTTTTCAGTTCTGCCCACAAATATATCTATAGGATTGAGGTCAGAGCTTTGTGATGGCCATTCTAATACCTTGACTTTGTTGTCCTTAAGCCATTTTGCCACAACTTTGGAAGTATGCTTGGGGTCATTGTCCATTTGGAAGACCCATTTGCGACCAAGCTTTTAACTTCCTGACTGGATGTGTTGAGATGTTGCCTCAAATATATCCACATCATTTTCATTCGTCATGATGCCATCTATTTTGGTGAAGGGCACCAGTCCCTCCTGCAGCAAGCAACAACATGATGCTGCCACCCCGTGCTTCACGGTTGGATGGTGTTCTTCTGCTTGCAAGCCTCCCCCTTTTTCCTCCAAACATAACGATGGTCATGTATGGCCAAACAGTTCTATTTTGTTTCATCAAGACCAGAGGACATTTCTCCCAAAACAATCTTTGTCCCCATGTGCAGTTGCAAACCGTAGTCTGGCTTTTTTTATGGCGGTTTTGAGCAGTGGCTTCTTTGTTGCTGAGCGCCTTTCAGGTTATGCCGATATAGGACTCATTTTACTGTGGATATAGATACGTTGTACCTGTTTCCTCCAGCATCTTCACAAGGTCTTTTGCTGTTGTTCTGGGATTGATATGCACTTTTCGCACCAAAGTATTCATCTCTAGGAGACAGAACGCATCTCCTTCCTGAGCGGTATGACGGCTGCGTGGTCCCATGCTGTTTATACTTGCGTACTATTGTTTGTCCAGATGAACGTGGTACCTTCAGGCGTTTGGAAGTCTCCATGGATGAACCAGAACTTGTGGAGGTCTCCAATTTTTTTTCTGATGTCTTGGCTGATTTCTTTTGATTTTCCCATGATGTCAAGCAAAGAGGCACTGAAGTTTGAAGGTAGGCCTTGAAATACATCCACAAGTTACACCGCCAATTGACTCAAATTATGTCAATTAGCCTATCAGCAGCTTTCTAAAGCCATGACATTTTCTGTAATTTTCCAAGCTGTTTAAAGGCACAGTCAACTTAGTGTATGATAAACTTCTGACTCACTGGAATTGTATACAGTGAAATAATCTGTCTGTAAACAATTGTTGGAAAAATGTACTTGTGTTATGCACAAAGTAGAGTCCTAACTGACTTGCCAAAACTATAGTTGGTTAACAAGAAAATGTTGTGAGTGGTTGAAAAACGAGTTTTAATGACTCCAACCTAAGTGTATGTAAACTTGAGACTTCAACTGTACATTTATACATGTAAATGACTCTGAAACAACTTCCATTGACATGTGAATATGTCCTAATATGGACACCGTACTYAAAGTCATACTGTATGAGTCAGTCTGCGACGTTTGTTGATGTGCTTGGTCATGCTCCACACGTGATAGCTGTGTAACGGTTCTCTGGGCAGACGATTGCAACGCCAAGCGGCCGGAGAGGACACGTAAATAACAGCACAGCATCACTTGGCTGCTGCAGGCTGAGGCTATGCAGTTGGATAACTATAGGTCCCACAAAGCTAGCTATTTTGCTGCCCTTATTGTGCCCACAAGCTTAACAAAKTGTAAATCTGTAGAAATCTCATTAAAGCAATACCGGAGTCTAGACTGGGGGATCTTCAGGCACGAGCGTTTATTACCCTATAGCGGATGCTGCCACATCCAGCAAGTAAACAAAGCGTAATCCTCTGAAAATGTTACAGCTCACTGAAGAATAAATCTTCCTAAGCTGCACAACATCAGTTGAACTGGGAGTACCAAACTGTATAAATGTGTACTACAGATCATATATCAAAGTAAGTAGGTATTACTAAGCATATGTTTGTCTCAATATGTTAAACAAAGTCATGTACGGTATCATATTTTTGGGTCATTGAAATGTATATTTAAAAAAAGATGATTTCATGTTTTGGCGTGAGTTGATTGTTTGTACTTCATGTTGGATATTAGAGCAGGGTAAGCTTTACAAACAGGTGTTTCATGTGAAACAGGCTTTGCCAAAACATTTACATTTTAGTCATTTAGCAGACGCTCTTATCCAGAGCGACTTACAGTAGAGTGCATACATTTTATTACATTTTTACATACTGAGACAAGGATATCCCTACCGGCCAAGAGCAGACGCTCTTATCCAGAGCGACTTACAGTAGAGTGCATACATTTTTACATACTGAGACAAGGATATCCCTACCGGCCAAACCCGGTAGGATCTGTAATCTGTCGCAGCCGGTTGCGGCCGGCTGCGACAGAGCCTGGGCGCGAACCCAGCCCAGCCTGGGCGCGAACCCAGAGACTCTGGTGGCGCAGCTAGCACTGTGATGCAGTGCCCTAGACCACTGCGCCACCCGGGAGACACGGGTCTCCCAAAAGACATTCAGATACAGTGCTTTCAGAAAGTATTCACATCGCTTGACTTTTTCAAAATGTTCTAGTTTTACAGCCTGAATTTAAGCTGAGCTGAGCTGAACTAAAATATCCCAGAAATGTTTCATATGCACAAAAAGCTTATTTCTCTCAAAATGTGTGCATACATTTGTTTACATCCCTGTTAGTGAGCATTTCTCCTTTTCCAAGAGGTGGATGGCATATCAATAAGCTGATTAAACAGCAAGATCATTACACAGGTGCATCTATATCACAGATGTATTGAGGGCGCATGCAATTGGCATGCTGCCTGGAGGAATGTCCACCAGAGCTGTTGCCAGATCATTTTATATTAACTTCTCTACCATAAACTGCCTCCAACATCATTTTAAAGAAATTGCAGAGCATGTGTATGGCGTTGTGTGGGCGAGTGGTTTGCTGATGTCAACATTGTGAACAGAGTGCCCCATGGTGGCGGTGGGGTTATGGTATGGGCAGGCATGAGCTACGGACAACGAAGACAAAATTGCATTTTATCAATGGCAATTTGAATGCACAGAGATACCATGACGAGATCCTGAGGCCCACTGTCGTGCCATTCATCCTCCGCCATCACCTCATGTTTCAGCATGATAATGCACTGCCCCATATRGCAAGTATCTGTACACAATTTCTGGAAGCTGAAAATGTCCCAGTTCCTGCATACTCACCAGACATGTTCATGTTCCCGCCGATATCCAGCAACTTRGCACAGCCATTGAAGAGGAGTGGGACAACATTCCACAGGCCACAATCAACAGCCTGATCAACTCTATGCGAAGGAGATGTGTCGCGCTACATGAGACAAATGGTGGTCACACCAGATACTGACTGGTTTTCTGTTCCACGCCCCTACCTTTTTTTAAGGTATCGCTGACCAACAGATGCGTATCTGTATTTCCAGTCATGTGAAATCCATAGATTAGGGCCTAATTTATTTATTTCAATTGACTGATTTCCTGATATGAACTGTAACTCTGTCAAATCTTTGAAATTGTTGCATGTTGTGTTTATATTTTTGTTCAGTATATATTAAATTGAGATTTTTGGTCACAGGCCTACACACAATACCCCATAATGTCAGTGGYATTATGTTTTTAGAAATGTTTACAAATTAATAAAAAATMAAAAGCTGAAATGTCTTGAGTCAATAAGTATTCAACCCCTTTGTTATGGCAAGCCTAAATAAGTTCAGGAGTAAAAATGTGCTTAAGTCACATAATAAGTTGCATGGACTCAGTGTGCAATAAGTGTTTAACATGATTTTTGAATGACTACCTCATCTCTGCACCTCACACATACAATTATCTGTAAGGTCCCTCAGTCGAGCAGTGAATTTCAAACACAGATTCAACCACAAAGACCAGGGAGGTTTTCCAACGCCTCGCAAAGAAGGGCACCTATTGGTAGATGGGTAAAAAAAAAAAAACGTACATTGAATATCCCTTTGAGCATGGTGAAGTTATTAATTACCCTTTGGATGGTATATCAATACACCCAATCACAACAAAGATACATGCGTCCTTCCTAACTTAGTTGCCTGAGAAGAAGGAAACCGCTCAGGGATTTCACCATGAGGCCAATGATGACTTTTAAAAAGTTACAGAGTTTAATGGCTGTGATAGGAGAAAACTGAGGATGGATCAACAACATTGTACATACTCCACAGTACTAATCTTAATTATAGAGTGAAAAGAAGGAAGTATTCACATAATAAAAATATTCCCACACATGTATCCTGTTTGCAARAAGGCATTACATAAAACTGCAAAAAAACAAAAATGGCAAAAATGTACTTTATGTCCTGAATACAAAGCTTTGAGTAACACTCCTCGTATTTTGAAGCATGGTGTTGGCTGCATCATTTTATGGGTATGCCTGGCATCGGTAAGGACTAGGGATTTTTTTTTAAATAAAAATAAACGGAATAGAGCTAATCAAAGGCAAAATCCTAGAGGAAAACCTGGTTCAGTCTGCTATCCAACAGACACTGAGAGACAAATTCACCTTTCAGCAGGACAATAACCTAAAACACAAGGCCAAATATATACTGGAGCTGCTTACCAAGATAGAATTGAGTGGCCTAGTTACAGTTTAGACTTAAATTGTCTTGAAAGTCTTTGTCAAGACTTGAAAATGACTGTCTAGCAATGATAAACAAKTAACTTGACAGAGCTTGAAGAATTTTAAAATAATWAWATGCAAATATTATACAATCCAGGTGTGCAAAGCTCTTAGAGACTTACCCAGAAAGACTCACAGCATTAATCGCTGCCAAAGGTGATTCTAACATGTATCGACTCAGGGGTGTGAATACTTATGTAAATTAGATATTTCTGTATTTCATTTGAAATACATTAGCAAAAATGTCTAAAAACATGTTTTAACTTTTTCATTATGGGGTATTGTTTAGATTGGTGAGAGAGGAATTGTATTTATTTAATCCATTTCGAATTCAGGCTTTACTCTTAACAACAGAATGTGGAAGGCACTCATCCTCATTGTCTGTTTGTTATGAGAGGATTATTTATTGAGATATAAATAGTGTAGTCTTCAGAAATGTACAGAACATGTCAACTGGCCCATGTTGACTCCAATGCTTCCCACAGTTGTGTCAAGTTGGCTGGATGTGGTTTGGGTGGTGGACCATTCTCGATACGCACGGGAAACTGTTGAGTGTGAAAAACCCAGCAGCGTTGCAGTTCTTGACACACTCAAACCGGTGCGCCTGGCACCTACTACCATACCCCGTTCAAAGACACTTAAATATTTTGTCTTGCCCATTCACTCTCTGAATCACACACATACACAATCCATGTCTCAATTGTTTCAATGCTTAAAAATCTTTCTTTAACCTGTCTCCTCCCCTTCATCTACACTGGTTGAAGTGGATTTAACAGGTGACATCAATATGGGATCATAGCTTTCCACTAGATTCATCTGGTCAGTTTATGTCGTGGAAAGAGCAGGTGTTCCTAATGTTTTGTACACTCTGGGTACTTTATGTGTGTCACCAAGAAGTGCACATTCACATGATACAGCATGTGCATTGAAWATCATCACTCCTGTCATACAACCAAACACACAGAGGGTGATGAAGAGAAAAATGGCCTTTGAGACTTTTCCAGTCACCCAGGCAAGAGGCAAAGCTTCGTACTTATCCTCAATCAAACACCCCCCAAAAAGCACTTGTGTAGCATCAAGGAATTCCATCGGATGAGAGCCAAGTCAGTGAGTCAATAGGCGACGGATACTTATCCAGCTTTTATTAGGCCAGTGAATGAAGCGTTTTCCCCACTAACAGCAATAGGTCCTTAATCACAACTCTACCGTCTGTGGCAGTCAGAGTTTTATTCGCCCGGACGGAGGGACAAACTGTTATTTAAAGCAGATACAATTAAGTTCCTCACATAGGATTAGTGGTCAGTAGCATCTGCTGACTACTGGCCAGGAGGGGAGTCGAGAGGGGAGTCCCAGCTAAGGCCATATTCTGATTAAAAYGGGACCTTCTGCCCTCTCCAGTCCCTTGTCCAGTCTTAGCCAGGGCCAAAAAAGCATGGAGAGGCCTGGCCAAGGTTAGCGTACTGGATGTGGACAGAACACAGCGTGCCTAATAAAACGCCTGGCATTAACATGAACCCCCTCCTCTAATAAGTCCACTCCTCATCCATCAGTTTTCAACTGGACTGGACATATGGGGTACATTAGGCTAATCGACAGGGAGGGAGTAGAAGCGGGCGTGAGGGGCTTACTTTGTTCGCATGCCACTCACCCTCCTTCAACCCCCCCCAGCAGAAGGTATTTTGGTAATGAATTTGACAGAGGTCAAGTTCACGAGAACCATGGCGTGTGTGGAAATCCACAGGGCTTATCTAACTGACCTTATGCGACGATGCAGAAGGGTTAATACTGTGTGTGTGTGTGTGTGTGTGTCGGGGGGGCTGTTGTCTCTTCTGATTGGAAATATCTGTCCATCGGCCTGTCAGAACTCACATAGAACTGGATATCTTTTACCTACAGATATCGGATCTGTACAGCAAATATATATTTATCTAAGATCGAATTCTGCTGTCACATAGAGGAGACCGTTGTCTGTTCACTTCAAAACCACTTCAACATCCCCCCAAAAGTTTCTGAGATTAGCCCCGCGGCATTTTTTTGCGTAGTACACACTTTGTGTTATTTGGCTATTTTGCGTGTTTGTTCAAATGATGTGTTACTTTAAGTGTTAATCCATTCTAAGTTTAGTAGGTTAATGTGTTGAAACAGTGGGTCTACCCACTAGGCTCTATAGGTCATCAGAGTCCAGACTGTATGGGGATTTGATAAAGTCGCACAGTTTCAAGATAAACTAAGACGAACACGGCAGCCAACTGTCGTCTTCTGTAATGTTGGGATGGGAGTCAGTTCATGACGGTGTTGGTGCAGTCACTGACCAGGAACGCCATGAGTGTCCATCTGACGTCCCTAAGCTTCATGTCCTGCAGATGAATGTGCAATTTGTGTGGATGGATCATTGCTGTGGATTTTGCAGAGTCAGGAGGCAAAACAGGCTTCATTTCTTGAGGAACATCTTATGTCATCATGGTAAGTACCCTGCCATTAATGTGGCAAGTCACAACCTATCAATGTGACCCCTTCTCTGACATCTTGAGTCATTGGGTGGTGTGTCACATGAATTGTGAATTAAAAAGGTTTTATGACAGAACAAAACACAATTTTATTCCCACGAAAGTGCAAAAAACAACTTGCGATGGGTTGTGCCTTTGTTTGGAAACCACAATGCCATTTGAGAGCACAGCTAACTCTATCCAGCTGTGATGCTCACAAGTCTGTCCTGTTCTCAGAGTTGTAGAACCGGACAGCTGTTCTCTTGAAGACAACTTGGATCTGGGGTACCCCATCTATCACTGTTTGTACTCTCTCTGTTGGTGTGTGTGTGTGTGTGTGTGTGTGTGTGTGTGTGTGTGTGTGTGTGTGTGTGTGTGTGTGTGTGTGTGTGTGTGTGTGTGTGTGTGTGTGTGTGTGTGTGTGTGTGTGTGTGTGTGTGTGTGTGTGTGTGTGGGTGTGTGTGTGTGTGTGCATGCTCTGGTAGGGGTCTCCCCTGTGTGTGCCCGCCACATACTAGTGTTCACAGGAAATTGACCACAGCTTTGAAGATGCGGATCAAGGGATTTTTTCTCCAATGGGGAGATCACAAGTTAGTTCTAAGCCACATTGGTTTTGATATATGGTGACTGTTGATGCGTTTTGATGAGAGAACCATGCTTGTCATCAGAGTTAAACATGTGGTAAGTTGTTGTTGGTTTGAACCCCACTTGGACTCCCGGATGTTCCAGCGGTGCGTAGGCATGGGATGTGAGGTGACATGTTTATGTCATTTGGCAGAAYTGAGTTGGGATATCTTTGGGTCGTGTATCTTGCTTTGAAAGAGATGGGTAGAGTGTATCATGTTCAGTTCTCTACGTTGTCATGTCTGCCACAATCCCACTGAGATTAGGCCTAGCTAACAAATGACGACTCATTATTAAAATGTTTCAGGAAGAGCCTTCATAGGCCATGCAATGTCCATCGAAGCAAAATCAACATTCCTTTTGCAGTTCCAAGCATTCGTTATTTGTCTACTTAAATCATTTATTTAATCAGCGAATTAAACATTTAAGCCATTATCAGTTTATCAAGGCACTGTCATTCAATCGTACATTAACGGTATCAGAATATCTGTTATTGGTCACCTGTTATTGGTCAGAGTGAACACAACGGCCTTATTGCAGCGTGAGTACAGTAATATAATAACTCTAACCAGCTGGCTAAAATCAGTCACTGTCACAGATACACAGGTTAACGGATCAATTGAATGATCATTCCCGCCGTTTGGTGTATGACATGAGATGAGATCCTGTGACAATGAGGCTGTAGACAGCTGGCGTGTCTGATCGGCACAGATTGGTTTTAGTGGCACTAATAAAGCTGATTAGCTATTGGKCCGCAGGCCTATTAACCTGATACAGACACCGAGTGGGTGTGTGTGTGTGTGTGTGTCTGTGTGTGTGTGTGCCACACTTCCTCAGACACTAACACACACAACGTTAAAAGGAAGAGCATAGTTAAGAGACAAAATAGCTCACTTTCAGCAAAGTTGTCTGAAAGTGCAGTGCAGAAAATCCACTATCTGCAATGAATAGATTCCTGTGCTTGGTTGCATAAAACAAGCCTCGAATCTAGCGACAGAGGTCTAGACAGAGGTGCACAGTGACGCTGAGGTAACATGCTGTCTGGAAGGTACAACGCCTCGACTGGAGGAGTCTAGGGAACGCCTCAGAACACACTGAGAAGACAGGAGAGTCCAAGCAGKTAAAGCTGTTCAATATTTAATGCTTGGTTGGTTCCTCTRTTTCTCAAATGTCAAAYGAGCCCCCCAGAGTACCACAGACAAWACTGTGAAAACAAACATTCACTGGATGTTTCTCTTTTAGGGTCTATCTATGTTGACCTATCAGATATCTGGATATAGGAATTCCTGGCTGACTGAGCCTATGATAATAGTTATTGTAAAAGATTAGGAGTAAGGGAAGATGGGAGAGAAAGTGGAAGAATTCGCTGTCCAAAAACCTCACAAATGGTAAACTATCTAAATCTTTGTAAGTGCGTTACTTTTGGCAGCCAACAGTGCCATGTGAGGACATACAAGCAATTAAATTAAATTAAATTAAAACATTGACTTCATATAGTGATCATGGAGAATATAGTTTCCATTTTTCATACCGTTTCTCCTCACATTTACAAATGACTCTAGGAAAGCAACATTGTCCTCACCTTAGTCACTAACCACA
This sequence comes from Salvelinus sp. IW2-2015, assembly GCF_002910315.2. Taxonomy (NCBI): domain Eukaryota; kingdom Metazoa; phylum Chordata; class Actinopteri; order Salmoniformes; family Salmonidae; genus Salvelinus; species Salvelinus sp. IW2-2015. The sequence goes on along the minus strand of NC_036867.1, from coordinate 33,828,078 downwards.
GTGTTAGGGCAATAAGGATCTGATACTCGGACGTCTCAGGTGGAATCCAACTTCTGGGCTCTACAGAGCAGGTTGGCATTTATTGTCATGAATCTTGACTTGGAGGCAGCTCTGCAGAGTATTCGCTAGCTAGCGCAGCCACAAAGTCATACAATCTAACCCTAACCTTAACCACACTGCTAACCCTAATGTCTAACCCTAGCCTTAAATTCAAAGCACATTTGAGTTTTGGTGAATTTTTACGCCATAGACAARTTTGACTTTGCAGCTGGCACATTTAGCGGGGAATCGCCGAGTTCTGCCTCCAGGGCAACGTCAACCTGCGTCTACAGAGCTCCTCATTGTTTACTGTTCGAACTTGAGCCACCTCTTTAAAGGAAGTTAAAACCATCACGATAGCCCATGAAGATCAAATGACTTTGTACCCATCATTCCTTCACAAAGTGTTCAATTGTGTCCCGTTGTGGCTTTCTTCGACAGTGAACAAAGCTCCCTACAGTTGAACTGTACATGTTGTATAGGTGTACAGTGGAATATTTTTATTATGCGCTCCATGGACTGTGAAAGCAATCTGGCATCAAAGGGAAGCCAAGATAGAGGTAACACAATGCTACATCAGTGACCGTACAGTAGGACTGTTAAGGTGTGTTTTGTGTTCTCGTCCCTACAACCCCCCCTCCCCCTCCCCCCCTCCCTTCCCACAGTGATGTAACATAACAAGGTTTTAATGTTCACGCTCAAATGACAAAGACGCTTTGTGAGCGCAAGGCTATGTAAGAATCCATTTACCTTAGAGAAGTAGATCAGTAGATTTAACAGCACGGCTCATTCGTTGTCAGAGAGTGACACACCAAATGTACAGATGAAACAGATAAGGGGGACTTTTTTTATCGCCTTTGTTGCCTTTACAAAGACTTGTAAAGTAAGATGATAAATGTGTGTTGTAATGGGAAGAGCACCATGTGATGTTTATTCTGGGCTGTAGGTGGGCGTGATTTTTATTCTGGGCTGTAGGTGGGCTTGATGCCCGACATTGAGGTCTTGTTGCTTTTTCTTGATGAAGCAAATCAGGTAGTGGTTCTCAAGTTATATTTAGCTTTTAGGTTCGCTGTGAATGATCTGCCACGCAGCTAGTATGACAACATAATATTTTCCGTTGTCATTTATACAGGAGTCAATTGACAATGACATTCAGTTATTGTTTTTGACAATGGTTAAGAGCCTCTCTTCCACAATGGACCCTTATCTGACGGTCGGAGGCAGAGACCGCTAATCAGGATTACGCTTGAGTCTTTATGGGACATAAATGAATTCCGAGACTTTGATAGATGATTACTCCGAGATAAGATTTTAATGGCTTAATGTTGCCAGCAATTAATCTTCTAAGAAGCTGCTGAGTCTTTGTGCTGATTTGACCAGCGGGACCGCTGCACTGCTGGGGACCGAATCTATTTAATTAATCCTTCAGTTTGTTTGTTCTACAGGCCAGTCAAACATGCTGCCTTTCAATTAGAAAAACAATGACTCATAATAACAATTCTTCATATGTACTGTAATGTACCTCTGAGAGAGGCGAAAGGAGCGATATGAGAAATAGAATGAAGGACAGGTCAACTACGGCGTTACTGTCAGGGATTAAAGGGGAGAGTCTAGTTTAAACGATGATCCCATTGGATCATTCTTAAGACAAACAAACAGACAGACACTAGCTACAATAGCACATATAACTCCAGCGACAGAACCACATGCTACAGTTTCTCAYTGAAATGATAACTAGGTTTTASCGCTCATACATAAAATCAAGGCAATTATGCAATAATATCGAAGGGTTAAGGTAATTACAGAAAATATAGATATTGACTAAAATTCAAGTTTGATTGAATATTTTATTTGTATTTGGATAGATGATGTCATATCAATATTTTGAGATATAGCCATAGCACCATGTGTAGATCCTAACATTGAATAGATATTGACATTGACTACTACTTTTATTTACAGTTGAAGTCGGAAGTTTACATACACTTAGGTTGGAGTCATTAAAACTCGTTTTTCAACCACTCCACAAATTTCTTGTTAACAAACTACAGTTTTGGCAAGTCAGTTAGGACATCTACTTTGTGCATGACACAAGTCATTTTTCCAACAATTGTTTACAGACAGATTATTTCACTTATAATTCACTGTATCACAATTCCAGTGGGTCAGAAGTTTACATAGACAAAGTTAACTGTGCCTTTCAACAGCTTGGAAAATTCCTGAAAATGATGTCATGGCTTTAGAAGCTTCTGATAGGCTAATTGACATAATTTGAGGCAATTGGAGGTGTACCTGTGGATGTATTTCAAGGCCTACCTTCAAACTGAGTGCCTCTTTGCTTGACATCACGGGGAAATCTAAATAAATCAGCCCCTGAACAAGGCAGTTAACCCACTGTTCCTAGGCTGTCATTGAAAATAAGAATTTGTTCTTAACTGTCATGTTCCTGACCTGTTTTCCTTTTTCTTGTATTTATTTAGTTGGTCAGGGCGTGAGTTGGGTGGGTTTGTCTATGTGGTATTTTCTATGTTATGTTGGGATGTTTGTGTCCGGCCGGGTATGATTCTCAACAGAGACAGCTGTCAATCGTTGTCCCTGATTGAGAATCATACTTAGGCAGCCTGGGTTTCACTTGTGTTTTGTGGGTGTTTGTCTTCCGTGTAGTCGTTGTGCCACACGGGACTGTTTGTCGGTTTTCTATTTGTTATTTTGTTTTCATTATAGTGTTCAGTTCGATGCTAATAAATTATGGACACTAACCACTCCGCGTATTGGTCCGATCCTTCTCGCCTCTCCTCGTCCGAGGAGGAGGAATTAGAAAGCCGTGACATTAACTGACTTGCCTAGTTAAATAAAGGTCAAATATTCCTCAGAAAAAAAATTGTAGACCTCCACAAGTCTGGTTCATCCTTAGGAGCAATTTCCAAATGCCTAAAGGTACCATGTTCACCTGTACAAACAATAGTACGCAAGTATAAACACCATGGGACCATGCAGCCGTCATTCCGCTCAGGAAGGAGATGTGTTCTGTCTCCTAGAGGTGCGAAAAAGTGCATATCAATCCCAGAACAACAGCAAAGGACCCTGTGAAGATGTTGGAGGAAACAGGTACAAAAGTATCTATATCCACAGTAAAACGAGTCCTATATCAACATAACCTGAAAGGCCGCTCAGCAAGGAAGAAGCCAATGCTCCAAAACCACCATAAAAAGCCAGACTACGGTTTGCAACTGCACATGGGGACAAAAATCGTACTTTTTGGAGAAATGTCCTCTGGTCTGATGAAACAAAAAATAGAACTGTTTGGCCATAATGACCATCGTTATGTTTGGAGGAGAAATGTGGATGTTTGTAAGCAGAAGAACACCATCTCAACCGTGAAGCACGGGGGTGGCAGCATCATGTTGCGGGATGCTTGCTGCAGGAGGGACTGGTGCACTTCACAAAATAGAAGGCATCATGAGGAAGAAAAATTTGGTAGATATATTGAAGCAACATCTCAAGACATCAGACAGAAAGTTAAAGCTTGGTCGCAAATGGGTCTTCCAAATGGACAATGACCCCAAGCATACTTCCAAAGTTCTGGCAAAATGGCTTAAAGAACAACAAAGTCAAGGTATTTTTTATTTATTTTTTTTATTTTTATTTTACCTTTATTTAACCAGGTAGGCTAGTTGAGAACAAGTTCTCATTTGCAACTGCGACCTGGCCAAGATAAAGCATAGCAGTGTGAACAGACAACAACACAGAGTTACACATGGAGTAAACAATAAACAAGTCAATACAATGGTAGAAAAAAGAAAAAAAGAGAATCTATATACAATGTGTGCAAAAGGCATGAGGAGGTAGGCAATAAATCAAGATCATTACAATTTAGCAGATTAACACTGGAGTGGTAAATCATCAGATGGTCATGTGCAAGTAGAGATACTGGTTGTGCAAAAAAAGCAGAAAAGGAAATAAAAGCAGTATGGGGGGGGTGAGGTAGGTAAATTGGGGTGGCTATATACCGATGGACTATGTACAGCTGCAGCGATCGGTTAGCTGCTCGGATAGCAGATGTTTAAAGTTGTTGAGGGAGATAAAAGTCTCCAACTTCAGAGATTTTTGCAATTCGTTCCAGTCGCAGGCAGCAGAGAACTGGAAGGAAAGGCGTCCAAATGAGGTTTTGGCTTTAGGGATGATCAGTGAGATACACCTGCTAGAGCGCGTGCTACGGGTGGGTGTAGCCACTCGTGACCAGTGAACTGAGATAAGGCGGCACTTTACCTAGCATAGCCTTGTAGATGACCTGGAGCCAGTGGTCCGACGGCGAACATGTAGCAGGGGCCAGCCGACTAGGGCATACAGGTCGCAGTGGTGGGTCGAATAAGGTGCTTTAGTAACAAAACGGATGGCACTGTGATAACTGCATCCAGTTTGCTGAGTAGAGTATTGGAAGCCATTTTGTAGATGACATCGCCGAAGTCGAGGATCGGTAGGATAGTCAGTTTCACTAGGGTAAGTTTGGCGGCGTGAGTGAAGGAGGCTCTGTTGCGAAATAGAAAGCCGACTCTAGATCTGATTTTGGATTGGAGATGTGTGATATGAGTCTGGAAGGAGAGTTTGCAGTCTAGCCAGACACCTAGGTACTTATAGATGTCCACATATTCTAGGTCAGAACCGTCCAGGGTGGTGATGCAAGTCGGGCGTGCGGGTGCAGGCAGCGAACGGTTGAAGAGCATGCATTTGGTTTTACTAGCGTTTTAAGAGGCAGTTGGAGGCCACGGAAGGAGTGTTGAATGGCATTGAAGCTCGTTTGGAGGTTGGTTATCACAGTGTCCAAAGAAGGGCCAGAAGTATACAGAATGGTGTCGTCTGCGTAGAGGTGGATCGGGAATCGCCCGCAGCAAGAGCAACATCATTGATATATACAGAGAAAAGAGTCGGCCCGAGAATTGAACCCTGTGGTACCCCCATAGAGACTGCCAGAGGACCGGACAGCATGCCTTCCGATTTGACGCACTGAACTCTGTCTGCAAAGTAGTTGGTGAACCAGGCAAGGCAGTCATTAGAAAAACCGAGGCTACTGAGTCTGCCGATAAGAATATGGTGATTGACAGAGTCGAAAGCCTTGGCCAGGTCGATGAAGACGGCAGCACAGTACTGTCTTTTATCGATGCCGGTTATGAATTCATTTAGTACCTTGAGCGTGGCTGAAGTGCACCCGTGACCGGCTCGGAAACCGGATTGCACAGCGGAGAAGGTACGGTGGGATTCGAGATGGTCAGTGATCTGTTTGTTGACTTGGCTTTCGAAGACCTTAGATAGGCAGGGCAGGATGGATATAGGTCTGTAACAATTTGGGTCAAGGGTGTCTCCCCCTTTGAAGAGGGGGATGACCGCGGCAGCTTTCCAATCCTTGGGGATCTCAGATGATACGAAGGAGAGGTTGAACAGGCTGGTAATAGGGGGTGCGACAATGGCGGCGACAGTTTCAGAAATAGGGGTCCAGATTGTCAAGCCCAGCTGATTTGTATGGGTCCAGGTTTTCCAGCTCTTTCAGAACATCTGCTATCTGGATTTGGGAAAAGGAGAAGCTGGGGAGGCTTGGGCGAGTAGCAGCGGGGGGGGGGGGGGGGGGGGCTGTTGGCCAAGGTTGGAGTCGCCAGGAGGAAGGCATGGCCAGCCATTGAGAAATGCTTGTTGAAGTCTTCGATCATCACGGATTTATCGGTGGTGACCGTGTTACCTAGCCTCAGTGCAGTGGGCAGCTGGGAGGAGGTGCTCTTGTTCTCCATGGACTTTACAGTATCCAGAACTTTTTGGAGTTAGAGCTACAGGATGCAAATTTCTGCTTGAAAAAGCTGGCCTTTGCTTTCCTGCTGACTGCGTGTAATGGTTCCTGACTTCCCTGAACAGTTGCATATCGCGTGGGCTCTTCGATGCTATTGCAGTTCGCCACAGGATGTTTTTGTGCTGGTCGAGGGCAGTCAGGTCTGGAGTGAACCAAGGGCTATATCTGTTCTTAGTTCTGCATTTTTTGAACGGAGCATGCTTGTCTAATATGGTGAGGAAGTAACTTTTAAAGAATGACCAGGCATCCTCAACTGACGGGATGAGGTCAATATCCATCCAGGGTACCCGGGCCAGGTCGATTAGAAAGGCCTGCTCGCAGAAGTGTTTTAGGGAGCGTTTGATAGTGATGAGGGGTGGTCGTTTGACCGCGGACGCGCAGCGGATACAGGCAATGAGGCAGTGATCGCTGAGATCTTGATTAAAGACAGCAGCGGTGTATTTGGAGGGCAGGTTGGTCAGGATAATGTCTATTAGGGTGCCCATGCTGACGGATTTAGGGTGTACCTGGTAGGTTCCTTGATGATTTGTGTGAGATTGAGGGCATCTAGCTTAGATTGTAGGACTGCCGGGGTGTTAAGCATATCCCAGTTTAGGTACCCTAACAGAACAAACTCTGAAGCTAGATGGGGAGCGTCAAATTCCACAGATGGTGTCCCGGGCACAGCTGGGAGCTGAGGGGGTCGGTAGCAGGCGGCAACAGTGAGAGACTTATTTCTGGAGAGATTAATTTTTAAAATTAGAAGTTCGAACTGTTTGGGCATAGACCTGGAAAGTATGACAGAACTTTGCAGGCTATCTCTGCAGTAGATTGCAACTCCTCCCCCTTTGGCAGTTCTATCTTGACGGAAAGTGTTTAGTTGGGTATGGAAATCTCAGAATTTTTGGTGGCCTTCCTAAGCAGGATTCAGACACGGCAAGGACATCAGGGTTGGCAGAGTGTGCTAAAGCGGTGAGTAAGACAAACTTAGGGAGGAGGCTTCTGATGTTGACATGCATGAGGCCAAGGCTTTTTCGATCACAGAAGTCAACAAATGAGGGTGCCTGGGGACATGCAGGGCCTGGGTTAACCTCCACATCACCCGAGGAACAGAGGAGTAGTAGGATGAGGGTGCGGCTAAAGGCTATCAAAACTGGTCGCCTAGAGCGTTGGAGACAAGGAATAAAAGGAGCAGATTTATGGCCGTGGTAGAATAGATTCTGGGCATAATGTGCAGACAGGGGTATGGTGGGGCACGGGTACAGCGGAGGCAAGCCCAGGCACTGGGTGATGATAAGAGAGGTTGTATCTCTGGACATGCTGGTCTCAATGGGTGAGGTCACCGCATGTGTGGGAGGTGGGACGAAGGGGGTATCAGAGGTACGGAGAGTGGAACTACGGGGTCCATTGCAAACCAAAACAATGATACTATGATAACTAGCCTGAACAACAGTATACAAGGCATATTGATATTTGGCAGAGACATACAGTAAGGCATAAAGTGATTGCAGGTCTTGATTGGGAGAGCTAGCTAAAACAACAGGTGAGATAACAGCAGCTAGTCAGCTACACAGCAACAGCAGGTAAAAATGGCGACATAGGCAGAGAGGGTCGGATTAACTACACACAGAGCCTGAGTTAAAACACAGAGCCGACAGATAAAACACAAGTAAACAGAATGGAGTACCGTAAATTAATGGACAGTCCGGTAGCATCAGCTATGTAGCCAGGTGATCATAGTGTCCAGGGGGCAGCCGTAGATGGAGCAGGGAAGTCGCCGCTAAGCTAGCACGCGGTGTTTAAAGTTAGTAGCCCGGGGGGGTGAGTCTGCTCAGACGAAGGGGGGGTCTGCTCAGACGGAGGCCGGTTGAGGGTACAGCGGATGGGGTAATCGTCTGCAGACCAGATGTGGTCGTGTCGACAGAGAATCCAGGCCGGATGGCGAGAGAGAGGTTGTGATTGTAGAATTGTGTTTGCTAACTGATGCTAGCTTCGTAGCAGTGGCACTAGCTGTGCTAGCTGCGTTAGCTGCAGGCTAGCTGTGAGGATCAGAAGTAGTGGCTAGGGATTACGGCAGGAATCCGGCGTTTGTGTCGAGAGACAGTCCGATGCTGTTAAATTGGTGAGTAATATCCAGGCTAATAACAGGGCTGGTGTCTGTTCCGAAAGTAAAGGCTGCTAGCATCGGTTAAAAATGGCTAAGTAGCTTGTAGCTGGTGCTTGTAGCTGGTTAGCTACTGGGGTTCTTGATGTGTTCCACAGTTCCAACGGTAAAGCTGCTAGCATCGGTTAAAAATGGCTAAGTAGCTTGTAGCTGGTAGCTTGTAGCTGGTTAGCTACTGGGGGTTCGTGAATGTGTTCCAAGATAAAAATGATAGCGATTCCGTACCACATTGGGTGAGGTAGGTTCCCGAAGGTATAATCGAATTGAAAATCGAAAAGAGATAGAAAAAAAATAAATATATATACAAGAAGTACGAAAAAATACAATGTGCACGAGAGCACTAAAAAATACACGTCTACACTGCTACGCCATCTTGGATTGCAAGATTGGAGTGGCCACATTGGAGTGGCCATCACAAAGCCCTGACCTCAATCCTATAGAAAATTTGTGGCAGAACTGAAAAAGCGTGTGTGAGCAAGGAGGCCTACAAACCTGACTCAGGTACACCAGCTCTGTCAGGAGGAATGGGACAAAATTCACCAAACTTATTGTGGGAAGCTTGTGGAAGGCTACCTGAAACATTTGACCCAAGTTAAACAATTTAAAGACAATGCTACCAAATACTAATTGAGTGTATGTAACCTTTGACCCCCTGGGAATGTGATGAAAGAAATAAGGCTGAAATAAATCATTCTCTCTCTACTATTATTCTGACATTTCACATTCTTAAAATAAAGTGGTGATCCTAACTGACCCAAGACAGGGATTTGTACTAGGATTAAATGTCAGGAATTGTGAAAAACTGAGTTTAAATATATTTGGCTAAGGTGTATGTAAACCTCCGA